>NC_080584.1:56178986-56457959 GCF_029962835.1 Magnolia sinica
CATAGTATATTCTGGGGCCTTTAATGACAAAAATATCCTATCTAGAATAGATGTTAAGACCGCCATGACTCCACTACGATTATGAAGATGGTCGAGAGATGGGCTTGATGAAGACTCCTCGAAGATTGGAAAAGTCAAAGCATCCAAAGGATGATGACAGAACCAACACCCAGCATTGGCGGGCCAATCGGATCCAAGCCAGGCTAAAGCCAAAGCGAACCAAGACCTCCATGATGAAACTCCATTCCATCCTATCATAATCCTTCTCCATGTCCAGTTTCATGGTAATGTTTCTGCCATGGGATTTGCAGTCAATGTCTAAAGCCATCTCAAAGGCGATTGAGATGCTCTTGGCTATGGACATGTCCTTAACAAACACACTTTGTTCCTCTGAAATGATGGCCGGAAGAATATTAGAAATCCTAGATGCTAGAATCTTAGAAAGGATTTTCTGGATGCAATTGCACAGGTTTATGGGCCTGTAATCAGCAAAAGTGGTGGCGTTAGACTTCTTAGGAATGAGAAAGATAAAAGAGCATTGAAAAGTTCTAGGGATTTGGCCTCCCATGAAGAAATCGCAAGCCGCTTCATGGATGTCTTCCTTAATAATGTCCCAATAGACGGTGTAAAAGCCTCCAGAGAAGCCATCTGGGCCTAGAGCATTGTCAAGAGGAATGACGAAAATATCCTTTTTCACCTCTTCGAGACTTGGAGGGGAAAGTAGCTGAGTATTCATATGGGAATCTACGAGGGAGAGGATGCAGTCTACGTGGTCTGGTTAGGCCGTGGAGCTCTGATAAGGGAAGAGGGAAGAGTAATACCTGACTGCTTCATCACTAATATCTGAATCAGAGCATAGAGTTGAACCTGAAGGGAGATGGATTGATTTGATGGTAGCTCTCCTCCTCCTGTCAACCACTGACACATGAAAGAAACTAGTGTTCCGGTCACCTTCCTTCAGCCAAGAGGCCCTGGACTACTGCTTCCAGAAGATCTCCTCCTGCAGCAGGGCCTTCTATAGCTTTGCCTGAGCTAAATTCAGGTTAATTCTATCAATATCAGCTCTGGAATTGATCAGCGAGAATTCAGCCCTGTTGAGCTCATCTTCAGTCATCTTAACAGTTTGAAAGATGTCGCCAAAGATTGCTTTGTTCTAGATCTTCAAGCAGATCTTGAGCCTCCTCAGCTTGAGAAAGAATTTGAGCATTGGGGAGGCTTGGATCTCTTGATACCATGACTCCCACACCACTGGGAGAAAGCCGTTGTGGAGGGTCCACATGTTCGGGAATTTGAAAGGGGATGGCCCTAAGTTTACCGCTTGACGTAGCGAGAGTAGAAGCGTGGAGTGGTTCGAGTTTAGCCAGGGAAGGTGGGCCACTTTGCTGTTGGGAAGAAGTTACAGCCATTCGTGGTTGAACAACATTCTATCCAGCCTGGCCCAGTGCCTGCTTTGGCTAGTTCTGTTATTGTACTGGGTGAATTTGGACCCTACATAACCCGCATCGATCTGCCCTGCGTCCTGGATGATAGCCCTAAAGTCTTCCATGCTTCCGGTGTCGTGGGATGTGGTTCCTATCCTTTCCTCCGTGTAGGTAGTAGTGTTAAAGTCGTCGCATATGATCCAAGGGCCTAAAGTTGATCTAGATGTGGAAAGAATCTCAGCCCATAGATTTTCTTTGTCCCGCTTGCTGCAGGCTGCATAAACCACTGATAAGAAGCAGTACCTATCGCCATCCCCCATCGATGCTGGGAGAGTGATGCATCGACTGGTTGCTCTAATAATGTGGAGGCCGTAGGGAGGGTTGAAGAGAACCCAAATCTTGCCCTCTCCAGCCTCTTCCGCAATAGAGTTCTGGAATCCCAGCTTAGCCACAACTGCTAGCCTCCTTGACGGTCTGAGCATTGGTTCATGCAAGATGAGGATCGAAATCTTCTTGGACCAGACTATCTCTTCAAGTATCTTAGGGTTAGCAGATTGCCAACCCCGCGCACGATCCAAGAAAAGAGACTATACATCTGACTCCCATCATGCAGAAGTGGCCCTTTTCTTGAGTTTGTCTAACCGGTAGCTCCTCCTTGTCGATGCTTTCTTACTCTTTTAGTTTTAGCAGGCTTGTGGCGAATGATTGACCGAGATGCCACTAATGTAGCTTGAATGATTGTGGTGGGCTACTGCTGCAATTGTTGCCCTCTAAAATCAACCCAGAGGTCGAGAGAAGCTGTAAGATGCGAGCGCGCGCGAGGGGGGGGGGGTGTCTCCAGCAGATAACTAAGAGTCGGAAGGAATTCCTGATGCGTAACCCAGCGAGGCGGCCTCTTCATCTATTTGGCAAGTCCTCTCCAAGTGGAGAGACTCGCAATCGGCTATATGGTAGTCTCGTATAGGATGAATCCCCTAGAGAAAGTCTGAGCGGTTCTCTTTGGTCTAGATTATCTAGAGGACAGCTTCATCCGGTCGATGGAACAGGATAGATAGGCTGCCTGAATGATGGCTCAGTGGACAGGTAAGAGAAGAGAGATTCTGGCTAGGGCCATTGGCATTAGGACTGATTGGGTAGAGGGACTGGTTGAGCTAGTATAACTGGGCTAAGGGGAGTGGCTGCACTATCTTTATTGGAGAGGGAGTGGAATTGAGGAGTTTCAGCTGGGGAATGGAAGGTTGGTTGGTCTGGCTGTTGAGGCTGATCAAGGAATGGATTTACCACAATGCTAGGAGAGTGCAGGCCCTGGGAAGGATCCGGGTGAGGCTGCCTTGGAGGCAGGAGGAAGGTTAGGGGTTTGGTAGGATGGAGCTGGGTGAGGTTTGGGCTGAGGGAGTTGTTGTGGGTATTTTGCTGAGGCTGGTTGTGAGGTGGGTGGGAGGCTAAAGCAGGTGTGACTGCAATGTTTGGGGTGGTGTAATGCCCCGACTTTTCAGGACCCTAGTATATGACTCATTTCTCAAAAACTCGAGTGTTAACCTTAAAGGATGGTCAAATTCAAGTGTGTGTGTGTGTATGTATATATATATATATATATATATATATATATATATATATATCTATAAACTATCAGAGTAAGTAAATGAGCGTAGAATGGACAAGTAGCATAAAGTAAAATTTACAATTACATTTACAATATACAAGAGGTTACCCATAATGACTTATACAAACCAATGTCTCCAAAATTAACAAATACAAGAATTACATAATCCAATACATGAGAAATAGTAGAATGCAAGTAAATTTGAGCTGCAAGACCCCTCAGCTTCTCAAGGTAGATACAGTCATGCAACCTTGGCACTTGAACCCAGCTCCTCATCAGCCTGAACCTGAGAATCACTTAAGTCACATGTGCTACCTGTATGATTATATTTATTTGATGGATGAGTGGCCAACTCAATGTGAATTCTCCTCAAGATTACACACCGCCGCATTAGGTAAGTATAGTTATAAAACAAAGCATACGAAATAATACATGATGCAGGTCTTATTATGTGCATGGATGCGTAAATGCAATCATCACCCCGGGGATGCTCATTCATATGGATAGTGGGCTCGTCACCCATACAATCATTGACTTGAGAAAAGCATCCAGTCAGACATCATCAACCTGGGAAAAGCATCTAGTCGGACAAATACATACATCACATATGATAGCAACAGATGTCGATCTGTGCCATGTATGCATGATTAGCCAACCCGTTATTAATCTAATTACAACCAGCCATTTTAAATAAGCTTAAAGGTCACTACGGGGGCTCGCCACCAGTGTAGGCCAATAGCTTGGGCATAAGTCCCATACCACCATCCTCGGCTCATGAGACTACCATCTTAGGATGTTTAATGAAACTCATCAACTAGTGGCCGATTATATTATAGTATATAGGGCTTACCATCACATGGTTGCACTATATAAAACATCAAACCCATATAGGAAAAATACCAAAACAAGCCACGTAGGGCTAATATTAAAGCAAGTCACATAGGGCAAATATCAAAATAAGCCACATAGGGCGAGTATCAAAACTATGCGATAAAAGACCATCCTTTAAAACCACTTAGACACAACAACCCTGGATGGTAGGCCCACATCAATGATCCATCTAGTCCACTACTCAATAACTACTAGATCG
Organism: Magnolia sinica; assembly: GCF_029962835.1. NCBI lineage: Eukaryota > Viridiplantae > Streptophyta > Magnoliopsida > Magnoliales > Magnoliaceae > Magnolia > Magnolia sinica. Next base: position 56,183,101 of record NC_080584.1, read on the forward strand.
AAGGCCTATTTCAATCACCGTCAATCGAGTTACATCCTAAGTATGGGTGTACATTTATAAGTGGAGGTTTCCCACTATTATACCAGTTTAAATCCTAGAAACAATCCACAAGTAATCCAATAGCATAAATTAAATATACAGGGTAAACGCTAAACATGTGATGTAGCAAATTGATTCCAACAGTTAACATATGTGACTATGAAATGGAAATATCAATTATAAATTAAAATAAAACAATAACTTAAACTAATGGGTAAATGGAAAGCTCATGGGGAAGAATCATCACCTTGCTTGTCGACTTGCCTTCTGATGTTATTAGGAAGTGCGCACGCCCTTAGATTTGGATCCTATCATAAGTTATGAGATTATACCATTAGATCCAAACTTAACTTCACCATTTATGTTTAAAGTATTGTCCTAGGGTTTAGATTACTTTGGGTTTTAATGCAGGACTAGGGTTTATGTCCTAGGGTTTAGCCCTAGAGTTAGATTCTAGGATTTGAATTGTGGTGGGTGTACACTACATTACAATGTTAGTTTTAAATAACTAGAAATAATTATTAACCTTCATTCATAATCAATGTTAGTTAACATGGTGATAAAAATCATTACAATGATAATAAATACTAAGATCTACTGTCAAGGATACTATTTATGAGAGTTAAATAAAATACTAGTAATTAATAATTATAATTTTGTTCATAGTAACTAGTTTCAACATAAATGACCTAATATTTCCTATTCGTATACAATATCAGAAATCTCCCTAATAAGGGTGATGGCAATAGTGAAAGGAGCCTAAATATTAGAGAATAAACTCTTCAACATAGTTCTCATCTTGATGAAAGAAAGTGAATCAACTCGAATAATCAGATTCAAGTTTTATACACTATCTACGGTTAGGATCACAACCTGTGATTTAGGTTACTTAGATTTAGAGTGTATCCACTAATCTAGTTTTAGGCTTCACCTTAGAGTTCAACTCAAGGTTTAGGTTTTTGGGTTATAGCATTAATTGATGAACGATTAATCGAAATATTGATCACAAATTTGCCATTAACATTAACAACGTAAATAATATTAGTTATCATGATAATAATGACCATTTTGATGGTACCAAGTAGTGTGATCCAATATTATTAATGATAATATTTACGAATAATAAATAAATACTAATATTTAATATCTAACGGTTGTGGTTTTGATTATAATAACTAATATTATCATGAATAGACAGCTAATGGCTAATTATCTTTAACAATTGAAATAATTATAGGAACACCAATGATAATGATAAGTCAGACAACTCACTTTGAGGGAGGAAGCTAACTTGCGTTGGTTGGTTCGACAGCAAGTTGGGTTTCCAACCCAATCTGTCTCCATCAATCCCACGTGACCACCACTCCATCCTACTCCATCTTTTATTTCTTCTACCTCTCCTTTCTACAAAACACACGTAACAGTGTGGATCCATTCTGCTTTAATCTCAACGATGGGCCAAGCCCAACCAACTCAGTGAGTTGTTGAGTCAACCTGACAGCTACTCGAAAGGGAGACGCCCCTCACACCTCTCATTTCTTTCTTTCTTCCTTCATCATATCTGTCCAACAAGTCTACTAGACCAGAAAATGTCTGGACTTGACCAGACTGCACCCAACTCGGTGTGGACTCAATCCAGAGCCATCGACCGTCAGGCCCAGCTTGGTGCAGCAGCACGGCCGCACCACCCGTATGCCTCCTTCCTATCTCTCTTCTCTTTCTTCTCTTTTCCTTTCTTTCATTTCCTAGCGTCTAGCAAAACCAGAGCAGACTCAGCTTGGAACTGAGTCGAAACAGCACTGACGGTGGGTGGGGTGCAGTACAGCCCGAGTCGAGCTCACCCCCCGCTCTCCACTTCTCTCTCTCTCTTCTCTCAGATTCCTTTCTTCCTTATTTCTTTCAGTCAGGCCTAACAAGCTTAAGACTCAGTTTAACTGAGTTCGAGTGAGTCAGCAATCTGGTGGAGACAACACGGCCGTCAATGGCAGAATCCTACCCCGAATGATTTTCCTTTGATTTGGTGGTTAGGGACGGCTAGGATAGATGCAAGGATGCTTGTGGAATGAAGGTTTTGAAGGTTAAAGGACGTTTGGGTGGAGAGAATGGCGGTTTTCTTGGTTGCGGCTACAAGAAACGGACGAGGAGGTGTTTGCTCGGTTCCCTCCCATTCTTATGGTTTGCCCAAATGCTTTTGGACCGTTAGATGGTAAGTAAGGGGCTCAGATGAGGCTAGCGAGAAATTGAAACGAAGAAGAGAATTTCTTCTTCGGGATTGTTAGGTCAGCGCAATTTGACTGGGTTTTCCAGTCCAGTGTGCGGCGTGTGCACGCACTCTACATGCACACGCATTAAAGTTGGGGTCCATAGGGATGATCCTGATCAATCCACTCCATCCAATAGGTTCTAGGGGCCTGCCATAGCCTTTTACGGAAGACGGGGCAGATCCAAGGTCCAGGTGGGGCCCGTAACTTGATTCACATCCTTTAAGTGTCCACTACGTTCATTCAACGGTCGGATTAATTTCAGTTCGAGCACCAACGGTCCAAAGGTCCTAATGGATCATTTATAAGACTCTCATAACATATTACTAACCACATATTAACATTAATATTGATTTCACATTGTTTACTTCCCATTATTATTACTTTCACACATGTGTGCATTCTATCATGTTGTGGGTCTCAGTCTGTAAATTACTAGGACTATCCATCTCATGCTTTTATATCATTAAATATTTAGTTATTATTATTATTACTATACATTGTCATTTATATCTTTATCTATCTTTATTCATTTATTTGTTAATTTATTATATCTATATGTAGGATGTGAGACTACTCGTTGTGCGTTGTTCGACTGCATACCCTAACATTAAGGTCACCTTGGATTAAAATGAGTTATACCACATGAACCTCTAATTTCCAAATCACGGTTCACAGAGCGTTCAACAAGCCAATGATTGGACTGACAACAACCCTTTGGGATTCTAAGGAATGTATAGGTGTGATCAGGGAGTTGGATGTGAAGTCAGATGATCCATCTTGGAAATTGACGGATAGATAGTTTAATGTAAGGATTGGGACTATTTTCAACAGTTGGATTTATGCTAGGATGGACGTGAATGTTTACCTAAATTAGTCTTTTATTTATACTAAACGAGATTATACAGTAACACTTGAGTACTGGGAAGTACGGGGTGTTACATGGCTGCAGCCAGAAAAGGTTTAGTCCCTAGAGCAGAGAAGGTCATGGCTACAGCCGGACCTGGGGCCAGGAACTGATGGTGGTTGCTAGGTTGTTAATGGGGAAGGATGGGAATGGTGGCTGGGTCTGTAGAAACCGATAGGGTGGTAGGGTGATTGATGGTGTTGGTGATGAGTTGGAGTTGTGGAGGAATTGGTTTGGGACTAGCCCCCTTCAAAGGCCGAGAGGAGGCGTTGTGCGAGGCGGGAGCAAAGGAGTGGGGCGTGGGAGAGGTTGTGAGTTTGGGGGATGATTGGTGCGCTGAGTGGCCCTGACTAGGTCTAGTTGGGAGCTCAGATGGGAGCATGTGATCAGTTAACCAAGGCTCGGCCTGCTCATTAGAGAACGGGTGGGCATTTGGATTGTGAAGGGGTTGGGAGGGCTAAGGAGCATAGTGATGAACACCTGCAGGACATTGGGTTGGGAAGGAAGGGTGGATGGCAAGGACTGAGGTTGGGGAGTTGGGTTGGTTGGGGGGGTGATGTAGCGTCAGCCTGGTTGCCCTGGGCACCATTGGTGCACCTCCCAGATGCTTTGACCGGATCTGAAGGAACTAAATGTGACTGAGGAGGGGCTATTGGGTGGAGCTATAGAGAAGAACGAGGCAGACCCCGCGGCAAGAAGGATGACTCGGCTGCGGTGATGATTGGGAAGGAGAGGCCTTTCACTTCAAGATCCAAGGCTAAAGAGAGGAACGTCCCAAGATAAGGGATAATCTTCACTATGGCGAACATCAGAAAATCTCCTGAGTTAGAGGTTGGGTTAATCTCAACAACCACTCCTAGAATGCTTGTGATCTACTCAAAGGTGGCCTAGCACCAAGCATGAATGGGGACCCCCTGAATCCGGATCCAAATGCCCCTGTTTGTAGAGACAGATGATGAACCCCAAGGAGTGACGGATGAGAGGCCCATTGAGTGGTGGAATATGGCATTGTGCTCAAAGGCTATTGCTTCTTCTCTTGTGTGAAAGGAGATGAGGAAGGACCGCTCAGAGATTCTCGCCACTGTGGCCCCAAAGGCGCTGAAAGCGGATGATCGGAGGGAGCCTAAAACAAAAGGGATAGAAACAGAGGAGTCAGGGGCTGTTACAACCAGGGCATTGATGAGCTCTCTCCGCCACTGATTTGTGATGCGACTTGGGACTTGAATCAAAACTGATCTAGGGTTGGGGTGGGGACGGTAAGGGGGAAAAGCACAATGATCTGGTGGATGCATAGAGATAGGTGGGAATGAGTCCGGGGATAAGGTTAGGGCTATCGCTGGTTTAGCTAGGGTAATTGGCGTGGTTATAGGAGAAGATCGAATGCTCTCTTTAGTAGCTTCAATAGGAAAGGTGCAGTTCATTAGATCAACACCCTGAAGCTTGGCCATGGCAGAAGTTGCATCTGTCGGTCGGTGGAATCTCATGAATCCAAAGCCCATATTCCTTTTGGATTTATGAAAGGTGGGAAGGTAGACATTAGAAACAACACGTACCTTGAGAACAGAGTTCGAAGATCTGAGTCTGAACATCCAAAAGGGAGATTCGCAATGAAGAGAGGGGTTAGATGCTCCCTCTACCGCCGATGAGCGACAGTCCAGCCTCTCTCCCTCTCTCGCTCAGCCATTACCTTTTGCAAACCTTAAATGCTCACATAATCAGCCGATGAAGTGGCAAATCAACCATGTATGCTGATGAGAAAATCAACTACGTATCACTGATTTTTCATCTAATCACAATCCAAATCCAAATATTAAATTCAAATAATAAGTATTGTATGATGATGCAATTCAAATAAATTCTTAAACACTCGTAATGCAATTCAACAATTCAAGTTTAAATACATTATGATCATGATGAATGTAATTTTTATTAATGAACAACTCAACAATAAAATTACACCCAATCATAACTTAAGAGATTAACATTACATTGAAATAATATAATAGTACAACACAGTTTAAAGGAGCACACAAGAGTAGGGATTCAAGATACTTAACATTCAAGTAAATCAACAAGAGACACCTTCAAAGAATCAAACAATGCAAGGAAACATGTCCAAAGCATTGGGAATCAAGTAGAGGTAGTCAAAAAAGCCCTCGAAGCAAAAAAGAAAAGAAATTGACTATTCTACAAGAAAAACGGATAAACCTAAGGCAAAAGGGGTAAGTTTGAATAAAAAGTATCGTACATAAAAATCCAACTAAAGAGAAAGACAAAGAAAGATCTCTTACCATGTATTTAGGAACATGGAAAAAACTTCAAGAACCAAAATTGAGTAAAATATTTTAATATTCAAGCAACAACATTAATTGAATAAAAAGGAAGAAATTACAAGAAAAATAAAAATAAATGAGATAATTTAAGGGAGGAAGATCACTCACTTAGGAAGATATTTGAAGTAATTAGAATTCAATAAAACAACAACAAGTGGAAGAAATACAACTGAGTAGATCACTCACCTTCCATAACGCCATTTTTTAAATAAAAATATATAATTTTTTAAAAAATTTAAGTGAGAGAGAGAGAGAAGAGAGAAGAGAGAGAGAGAGAGAGAGAGAGAGAGAGAGAGAGAGAGAGAGAGAGATCTTGTTTCAACACCTGAGGTCTTGGTATCGATCCCTAGTGGGGGTGGCTAACATTGAGTGTGTGTACTGACATGGGTGTGTACTAACAAGCTAACCTAAAAAATAATAATAAAATAAAATAAGAGAGAGAGAGAGAGAGAGATCTGACAATCTCATCTCATCTCTCCTCCTATCTCTCCTTATCCTAACTCTCTCTCTCTCATATGTTGTAGTCTCCCAATAAACCATCTCTCTTAAGGAGAGAGCATGTGAGAGTGAGAGTCCTAATATGACTCAAAGAACTAAAGAATGAAAGTTGATGAAAAAATGAGAGAGAAAGTGTGAGAAAGGCTTTTGGAATTTGTCTATTCATGTTAGTACAATAATTTTCTCTTCGTTTTCTTTCTAAAGAAGTTTACTTCGATATTGATCTACACATTGGACAGATTGGATCAATCAATCATCCATTGTGCACGTCTAACTGATATATGTGGAAAGGTACAGTGATGCATATGGCTTTAAGGCTAATGTGCAGAAGTTGAAATTTTTCCTCAATGGAAAACAATCGATACAATTCGTAAAGTTCATGGGTTTTTAAAACTCAATCACATAATGATTTCTAGAATTAGATCGATTCGACACCTTAATAGACTATACTGATCATATATTTACTAAGGTTCTTCTTTAATTTAAGAAACTTAAATTAATACAAGAAAAGTAATTCTCTGCATAAGGTACAACTTGGTATAAAGAATTATATGACCTAATTTAAAATGTGTAATTAAATCCTCACCGTTCTGACTCTTAAGAACAAAATTAATTAAAATCCTAAATTCTGGACTGATCAGACCATTGGATGGGCTACACGATCTGATGAAATGATAGACATTAAATTATATGTTGATTTATTATGCAGAACTATTATATGGTTGTGATCTAACTCAATTTGGACTAACTATCAAAATTTGGATATCAGATGATGAGAACCTCCAGCTTTGATGATCGATCTAACCATCTCGAGGGCCGCATTGACCAATCAATATGATCATTAAGAATTGTAATTAATTAAGGTATGGATGGTCGGATCATGATGATCATCAATTGTCCCTTGAAATTGATTAAGTGATGATCAATAGCTGGCCTTAATCTATCTATCAAATGTGATTCGAATCTTAAATTATTAAAGTAGACAAATTGTGAAAAAATTGTGTAAATCATAAAATACTGCGTAAAATTTTAAATTTTCAGGGGTAAAATATAATTTTCTGCAATTCAAGGGGTTCTAGCATAAAATTTTAGAATATTACAGAATGCTACCCGAACCTCCAAAGAAATCAAAAGAAATCAACTTTCAAGACTATTACTAAATAAACCCAAATCTGAAGAAATTTTAAGGGCCTAATTTTGACAACACCTTAATTTTTGCTATATTGTTTTCTAATTTATGAATTCATTTAAATGAGATATCTTATTATTTAAATGGAGTTAGATCGATCAAAGGTGGGCCCCACCATGTGAACTAGTGAGATCAGAAAATAATTTTCATTATAGCGATTTTAGAGAATTCTAATTCAAATCAAACTATTGATTTACAAAATCATCACTACTGCATCAACGTGAGGTATGTATGTTTCAACATTGTTATTATGATGTCTTGTATGTATGTTTTAACATTGTTATTATGATGTATTGTATATATGTTTTAACATTGTTATTATAATATCTTACTGGATTTAATTGAGCATATAATTTTAATTATTGTTTTATTAATGATCTGATTTATTTAGTATTCAAGTATAGCCAATTATTTGATTTACTGTGTTAGTGAACTTATGATATGCTTTTATGTATAATTGCAACTAGTGATCTGATTAACTGAATATATATAACTATAAATTAATGGTTGTGATGATGTTGTCAATTAGCATGAAAACTACAATGATTCATATGATATATCATTCACAACTACTTAATATGCTTATGCATCCATCATTTTTATGCATGTTACATGTTAAATTCCTATGGGACCTCTGTACATAACATACCTGGTAGAATTGTTACCAGAAGCCCATTATACTTATGGAAGCCTACTCAAGGAATAAATGTAGGCCTTGCCTATGCATACCAAATGGTAGAAGCCTACTAAGTGGAAGATGTGGGTTTATGAGTTTCCAACTTAAACAAGTGGATGGATTCCCACTTGATGCATTCAGTCATTATGCATTGCATAATATTTGCATTTTCTTTCAGTACTTATATTGTATATGATTATTGTTATTCTATTCTAATTTGATGTGAAAAAATAATATCAGAACGTCTCACTAGGTTTATCCAGGTTACCCTGTATTGATGTAAAACCGTACAGATATGATTGAGGGTGAGCCAGTAGCTCAAGAATAGGAGTATATGGTTGATCCAGAAAAGGATCAAAGGGACACGTGGCCCTACTTGACAGAGGAAGAAGTAGCTACCCTACATTAGCCATGATTATCATTTTAATTTTATTTGATATTCTTGGATTATATTTTATGTCTTTCAAGTTTGTTGGACAAGATTTATTTTATTGCATAAGACCTCGAATAGAAGGGTCCTTAGCTATGTTAATAACTGATTATTAAAATTGATGGTTGATTTCTTAGTCATGGGATATGGCTAAGTATGAATAGAACTTAAATCTACAGTAGTTCTACTAGTTAGGAAAATTTTATGTAAGCATATCAAATAATTTAAGTATACTTAGTGTACAAGTCATGATGAAGAATTCGATCGGGTTCGAAGTATACGCCAAGTACCTAAAATCTGAATCATGACAGTTTAGTATTTGATAAAATCTCCTAACTAAATGACATGTGGGTTATGGTTGGTGAATAGTTGGTAGGTTCTCAAAAATTAGAGACCTAATTTCAGGCATCCATTGCTTGGTTTAAAAAATTGAGAATTAAATCTCAAACTTACTAAGATTTTTTTCAGGTCTAGTAAAACGTCTTCCCCATATATTAGTTGGTAACGAAGTCCAAGGAAGGTGGTTCTAATTTTCCAATAAATTTCCACATTTTATGTTGAAAATTTGTACCAATTAGTGTCCTTGATCAAACCTAATCAAATTGGTGTTCAAAAAATTTTAAACATTTTCTGAGAGACAAAAATTCCCCTGGACAACCTCATAAAACTTTAGGATAATCCAAGTTATAAAGAAATTATAAAAATTCAAACAGTAGGTTGTAAATGATAAAAATGCCTATTAGACATCATGATTTATCCCCTTAGTAGGAATGAAAACCTAAGAAAATATAATGATTTTGATTTGAATTATTATTTTTATATATAACCCATCAGATAGTCAGTGACATATGTTCCAAATTTTAACTCATTCTGACTTTTGGTTTGAATGTTAAAATTTCATAAATTACAATGTGTCTGTCAGTCTAAATTTAAAATTTCTACTGGTCATGTCAAGAGATGCAACACATAAGATCAATGATTGTTATTATGTGTAAAACGTAAAAACTCAAACTACAATCCCTAATTGATAATTTAACATGGAGACTAACTTTACTTAGAGTATACATAATTTCAAAATGTGAATATGGACTTGGTTGAATTTTTAAGAAAATTTAAGTCATAGCAACTTGTTGTACAACAATGGACACCAGAAATCACTCAACTTCAAAATTTTATAACTACTAAAATACAACTCCAATTCAGGTGATTCAAAATCTAGATTGTAGTTGGGAAAGTATTATTTCTAAAAAATAAGTAAAAAAACTTAAAAAATACCAATTTATTTATTGATTCAGTGAATTAGTATAGACAGGTTGAGTTACACCCGTTTCTGAATAAGCTGCACTCCAAGAGGTTTAGGAATTTCTATAGTTATCATAATGAGTTGAAATTTCACAGAGACCTAATAGACTTATAGATAGACCTGTATAAAAGTATTGAGAGGAATTTGAGTCTGTAAAAGTTCTGAAGCAATGACTAGATCAACACTTAGTAAACATAAGAAGAAAATTTTTTTGTTAAGATTTGCACTGTGTCGAACCAATCCGCAAAATTTTCAAAAAAATTATTCTTACCTTAGAATAGTGATTTAGTAAAATGAGTACTTTATGAATAAAAATATAAAATTTAAATTTTTATCTCCTTACTAAATTAATTTTCCTTCTCATATGATTAAATGGCCACCAAGAAAAATTTATTGATCTTTACGAGTGCACCTATCCCTGAGACTGCCATAGCAAATCTAGCTATTCTTGAAGGATCTAGGATGGCTCTTGAAGAACAGGATGGGAATAGGGTAAATGAGGATGAAGTGATGTAGGGCAAGTTCCTCCTCCACCTCCTCATCTAGTTAATACGAGTGGTGCAGGGATGAGCACTCATTTGTTGTTATCTCTAACTATGATGCATGGTAACTTCAAATGACCAAACATTCAGTCTTGGGATGCATCCTTTGGGTTGGTGACTCAGATGAAAGCCCTATTGAAACAATGATAAGAACAATTTGTGGCTCAATGGGATATGTTGACAAATTTAAGCCAAGCACCTTGGAATTATCGAAATTCTTCACCACATGAAACAAAACAACCTTGAAAAGTATACATGCTTGAAAATTTTACCAAGCTCCATTCACCAATTTTTAAAGGAACTTCTGATCCATTGATTATAGAAGATTAGCTTAAACAAGTTGAGAAGACTTTAGAAGCTATAGACTACCCTGATAACCAGAAGGTCTGACTCACGACATTCATCATGCAGGGTGACGAGAATGTATGGTGGAGAGCAACCAAGAGGATGGTACCAATTAGAGATTTATGGACTTAAAAAGAATTCCAAGATAAATTCCATGAGAAATATTTTTCTAAGGCTTATTGAAACTAAAAGATGATAGATTTAACAGACATACAACAAGGAGTGATGACCGTGGCTCAATATGAGGCCAAGCCAGGAAGAGATTAAAAATGCTGTTGTAAATCACTTTCAGGTGCTCTTTACAGCTGACCAAGTGGAGATTGATCCAGAAATCCTCACTCGTATTCCCTCTTTAATCCCGCTAGAAGTTAACACCCAGCTTTTAGCCCCACCATTGCTTCTAGAGGTGTTGCAGGCGATGAAGACCATTCCCAAGGACAGCGCCCCTAGGCCTTATGGTTTCCTAGGCAGTTTTTTCTCTTCTTGTTGGGACATGGTTGGAAATGATCTTCTAAAGGCAGCGACATATATTTTTCAGGGTGGCAATTTCCTTAAGGTTTTGTCTGCTTCCCTCATTTGTTTAATTCCAAAGTCGGTTGCCCTTAAATCCATTTTAGACTTCAAGCCCATAAGCCTATGCACTGCCTATACAAGATCATCTCCAGCATCATTACAGCTAGGCTCGGTGACGTACTTTATTCTATCATTTCTCTGGAGTAAGGAGCATTCATTAAAGGTAGATCGATGGTAGAAAGCATTGCTTTAGCTCAAGAGTTGGTAAGGGAAATTAATAAAAAACTTAGAGGGAGAAATATCATCAAAAAGCTAGATATGGAAAAAGCTTATGATAGGATGGACTGAAAATTCCTAAAACAGGTATTATTGTCATTCAGGTTCAGCGCTCCTCGGGTGGAAATGGTGGGAAATTGTTGGAACAATGATTAGTTTTCAATTCTCATCAACGAAGAGGCCGAGGGTTTCTTAAAGTCATCTAGAGGGCTCCACCAGGGTGACCCCCTCTCTCCAAGTCTTTTTATTCTAGCAGCGGAAGCTCTAAGCAGGGAGGATCAAATTCCTAGTTGATCAGAATATGATTACTCCATTCAAGCTTAGGAGAGGGTGTAACACCTTGACTTTTCAGGACTCGAGTATACAACTCGTTTCCCAAAAACCCGAGTGTTAACCTTAAAGGTTGGTCAAATTTGATATATAATATTTTTTTCTTTTATCAGAGTTAACAGATAAGCGTAGGATGGACAAAACACGATAAAGAAAATTTTCATTTACATTTAGGATATGCAAGAAACTGCCCATAATGACTTATACAAACCAACGTCTCGATATAACAAATATAAGAATCCACATGATTTAGTACATGAAAAATAACATAAGAATGTAAACATAAGCCGCAAGACTGCGCAGCTCCTCGAGGTAGATATGGTCATGCAACCCTAGTATTTGTACTCGGCTCCTCATCAGCCTGAACCTAAAAGTCACTTAAGCCACCCGTGTTACCTATATGGTTGTATATTTGATGGATGAGTGGCCAACTCCGTGTGAATTCCCCTCAAGATTACACACCGCCACATTAGGTAAGAAATAGTATAAAAACATATAGGTAATCCAAAACACAGTATATGTAGTCTTATTAAATGTATGGATATATGTCATGCCCCAGACTCGGTAACCGAACTCACAAGGAACCCGATGGCCGGTTCTGGCCGCAACAGCCTCCGCAGTACTCCATTCTTGGCTCCTGAGGCAGGTTCCAATCCTGGGATCCTACAAGGAGGATTTTCATAGTAGTATAATCATTCCAATATAAGTATACCCAAGATCACAGCAAGTATTCCTAAGAATAACAGAGGGCACACATCATAAAATCCACTAAGAATTTGAACTTTTACAAGTTTACATAAGGTCCAAAAGGACATACATAAGATAATAGAAGAAAGAAAGGAAGGATGCAATACTGGGTCGTCAAGCTCAGCTCTGCTCCACGCTCTGCTGCTACGACGCCTGTCTAGAATCTCTTGCACGCATCAATCGTGCATAAGCTTATAGAAGCTTAGAGGGTGGTGTAAGTGTGTGATAATGGTACACAGAAGAGTAGGAGATACAAGGACAGAAGCATGATCAATGAACATATCATTAGTCTTACCAAAGCTTCACATGAATGCGATGCAATAAGTAATGGGTGTCATACCAAGGCAATGTATGAAGGGGGGCTTGTACAGCCAATGCTAATGCGATGCAAGTAATGTCAGTGCTCATATCCAAACCATAAGTCAAGTACATTTTTAATCCTAAGGAAATCACCGGGGTCCATTACACTGCTGAATGACTGCCGCTCTGCAGACCCCGCACAGTCAAACGAGTGTAAGAGACCTCACCACCCACCTGTGGACAGCCAATCACCAATAAGGCCTGAAGGTAGCGGACCCATTTATGAGCTGGTCAGACTCATCCTAGCAATGCCTCCTCTCGCCAGGCAGGTAAGGCTACACCCCTATCCAACCAACTACACGACAGTGGGAGTCGCGACCACACGGTATAAGGCCCTCGTGCGCTCATGTATTCCACCCGGTTACGGCGTTAGAGCAGATCCTTGGTACCATGAAAGTTTTGGGAATCTCACCCATGGGCATCGTATGCACCCGGTATGCTCAAGTAATATTTCTGGTGTCCACACATGTGGCCATCCACAAATGTCCTTGTGGAGGCAAGGCCCTGATGAAGCAAGGGCGGTATCCTCATGAAATGCGATGCCAATGCATGAGTCGCACACACAGATCATGCACAAGTTTCAGGCACTCAATGTGCACAAGGGGAGAAACTCCATCCCTGAATGACCACTATACAATGTAATCAATTCATACAGATGATGCATATGGGTCACAACGATGTAAGTGTGCTACCTAAGGAATATGAAATCGTCTGTCCCAAGGAGGGTCAAGATCTAGGCACATCGACAGGTATTCTAAGAAGAAGAGAAGTCCTTTAGTGGGAGCCCAGTACTTTGGGATGGCCCACAAACTAAGAGAGTCAAAATCCTAAGGAGGAACGGTCCTAGCCAGGCCCAAGGTGGGCCTTTAACCACCTATAAGGGCCTCTATGGGCCTACCTTAGGGCCACCAAGGAGGACATCCAACCTCAACTGGGTCCCAAAAGGTAGCTTGCTACATATGTAAAGAAAGGTCCAAGGCACAATCAACCCATGGCCTAGTGGGCCATACACTAAGCCCAAAAATAAGGCAACCTGGTGGGCCCTTAAGCAAGATTAGGGCCCAACCATAAGCGTCATAGGTTCATTCATTGTGGTGGGCCTAATAGGCAGCCCATTATCCCAACATATAGGAAATCCTTAAATTTTTAACACATGTAAGTTGGGCCTCACATCTCGGCCCAAGTATGGATTTATTATAGTGGGCAAACAAGGGCCCAACTACTTGAGTATTTGGCCCATAAGGCCCATCACAATGACATGGTAAATATAGGACCCAAGGGTTCAATGGGCCTATCAAAAGTTCGAGCCCAACCAAGGCTATAAGGCCCATACTTAACTAAGAGACTAGCCCAAGAAGAATCCTATTTGGGATGGGCCTTTAATCATAACTAATTAAGCCCAAAAAAATATATATAATTAAGATGGTAAGATACTAACATAAATCCTCCTCAAATCTAGTGGGCCATATTGCCCCAAAGAACATCTATAGGCAACAGTTATTGGGTTCAATGCCAAATTCCAGCCCACCCAAATTTCTGGGTTGGTTGGAGTTCAACATTAGAAGTATTTCTTAGTATAATTAATTCTTGATGGCTCACACACATCACTGTGGGCCCCACGAGATGAGAGAGGATATGCAATACATATATGAAATGGGCCAGACCGTTAGAATGCAAGCCCAACGTAGCCTAAGACAGGGATGTCCCATGTGTAGGCAGCCCTATGGGCCTGGGGTATCTGGCCCAAAAATCCACTTAATGGATTCTAATTGAATAAAAAGAAGGCAAGTATGATCGATCCCCTAAGGACCCTACATGGATGCGTGGTGGGACATTCAACACATCAAGGTGGGCCCACGAAGCAGGCTGGATGCCCCAGCCTGGGCGTCCCTACCTAGCAGACCACTTCCAGCCATACCACGGGCAAGCTCAAATGTATTTTGGGTCTAAAATTTTCCAGAGTGATACTCCCATAGGTGACCTACACCCCCACAAAATTTTAAGATTTTTGGAGACTTAGAAATATTTTAATTTATTTAAATAAAATAAACTGTCCAGAAAATCGGACTGACCTGGACGTCCCAACGTGGTGGGCCAGTCCGGCCCTCTCCACGGTGTGCACAGAGGTCTATTAGCCCTGAAATTTGGTAAGTGAGTCCTAGAATGGGTGGAACATATCTCTACAAAATTTCAGAATTTTTAGACATATAAAAATATTTTAATTTATTTAAAGAAATCAATCTGTCCTAAAAATCGGACTGATCTGGACACCGTATTGTAATGGGCCAGTCCAGCCACCACCATGGTGTGTAAAGTCGTCCATTAGCCCTAAAATTTTGTAGGTGGGTCATACCATAAGTGAAACATCTCTCTGCAAAATTTTATAATTTTTGAATACTCATAAATATTTTAATTAAATTAGGAATTTCAATCTGTCCAGTAAGAGATGTTGCTGTCCATGCATTGTTTACCCAATAAGGTGGGCCCAACCTTCATCCAAGAGGGGGGAAATGGAGGTTTAGTATTTTCTTCATAAAATAAAGTAAGGTAGGGTCCATAAAATTGGTTCATCCCTTAGAGAAACCAAGCTGAAGTGTATGTTTTCCCTCCATACATGTGGGCTGGACAGCCCAACAAGGTGGACCGCCCACCCCTATGGGCCTCCTTTTTGGGTACCATATCATGAGCCATCTGAAGTATGACCCATCACACCTCACGGTGGGGTCCACACCTTCTCATTACACCCCATACTTATAAAGAAAATAATGACAATCATGATCCAAAAATCCATGCCAAAGATTGAACATGACAATCCATGCAACAGTCCAGGTTTTTTGACAGCAATACATGGCTGGACACATCAGCCTATATCTCAATACATGGCTGGTTCAGATCCAGTGGGTGATTTAGTTTGAGACCCTAGTGCAGGGTGATATGACCATATCTCAGTATGAGGCCCGTTTCTTGGCCTTATCTAGATTTGCTCCTCATCTCACCAGCAATGAGAAGATGAGGGCTCGTCGTTTTGTGACTGGTTTGCGTCCTTCCCTTCGCAGTTGTGTGGTAGGGCATTTTTTGGAGACGTTTGACCAGGTCGTTCATCGGGCACTCATTTATGAGGAGGACTGGGCTATGACCCAGAGGTCAAGAGAGCAGAGTTCCGGTGGATATCGGAAGAGGAGGACACCAGCCGGCAATTCCAAGCAGCACCGTCAGTAGAGACGCAAGGGCAGGTCAGGATTTCAGCAGCCTATGGTTCAGACAGTAACTTCATCATCATTTTCAGCACTATCCTCCGCCCCCTTTTCTGGTGTATGCTTCGGTTGCGTCCAGAACCGGCCATCGGGTTCCTTGTGAATCCGATTACCGAGTCTGGGGCGTGACAATATATGACTGCAATCGTCGGCCTGGGGAAACATCCAAATGGTTTATGTCCCAGGGAAAACATCCGGACGGACATCGAGGTCATCACCCAAGAATATGACTGGTCGTCAGTGCAACACTCAGTGTAATCGCATGAGCATGATGATCCGAGTCATTATCATAATCGAATGACTAATCATTAGCGCAACACTCGGCATAATCGTATGGGTGTAAGGATCCAAGCCATCGTAGTTTGCTATGTATGCATGATTTGCCAGTCCATTATTAGTCCAATTGCAATCAGTCTATTTAAATAAACTCACGGTCACTACGGGGAGCACATGACCCAACGTAGGCCAACGACTCGGGCATAGTGTCCCATGACCACCATCCCCAGCCCATAAAACTACCATTTTAGGATGTTTAATGGAAACTCATCGATTAGTGGCCAATCATATTATAGTATATGGGACTTACCATCGCATGGTTGTACTATTTAAAATATCAAACCTATCTAAAGAAAATACCAGAATAAAACCTCATAGGGCGATACCAAATAGGCCACATAGGGCGAGTATCAAAACCATGCGATAAAAGACCATCTTTGAAAACCCTTTGACAACAACCCTGGATGGTAGGCCCACATCAATGGTCAATTTATACCACCACTTAATAACCACCAAGTCGAAGGTCCATTACGATCACAACCAGTCAAGTTACGTACCAAGTATGGGTGTATATTTATATTTAGCAATTTCCCACTAATGTACCAGTTTAAGTTCCGTAAGCAATCCACGAAAGAAATCCAGAAGCATGAACAATTATAAAGGATAATTATTAAGCATATAATACAACAATTCAATTTTCACCAGCTAACACATGGGATTATAAGAGGGAGATATCAATTATACATTAAAATAAGAACTATAACTTAAGGCTAATGAGAAAATGGGAAGTTTAAGGGGAAGAATCATCACCTCGCGATCGAATTGCCACTAGTGTCGCTAAGTGCTTGCGCCCTTAGAATTGAATCCTACCAGAAATCATGAGCTTATATCATTAGATTCAAGTCCCATGCACTACCTATGTTTAAGATCAAAGCCTAGGGTTTGAGTTATCAATCTTAGGGTTTTAATATAGAATTAGGGTTTTCATCCTAGAGTTTAGTTTAAATGCTTAGATTCTAAGATTTGAATGCTAATTGAAGTATAATCACAACATCACCATTATCCTTAATGATGTGATTAAGATTAGCTATGCGACGTTAATAATCTTCGCGATGTAGTAAGTAGTATGATCTATTGTCAATGATTGTACGTAAAATTGATAAATAAAGTACTAGTATTTAGTAATAGTGATCTTTATTTGTATTAACAACTATTAACATGAATAACCTACTAACGGTTAGGATATAGCTTATGTTTTAGATTACTTAGGCCTAGGTTAGATTTAGGGTTTGAACTCTAATTTACGTGGCCATTAATGATATTGTTAATGGGAATCATAAATAAACTTTCCAAAGTGAATTAGTTATAAATTTTAGGAATATTACAATGGCTAATGTTATGTCAATTTATCTAATGACACCAACAGTGAATAATGATACTTATAAATTCCAAAATAATTATTAACATTAACAATGTACTTAATATTAGTTAACGTGGCCTTGACAATCATTGTGATGAATAGAAAGAGTATGCTCTAATGTCAATAATAATGTCTTAAGAATGACGAATAAAATACTAATATTTTAATGATAATAACAATTATATATATATAGTAATGCTCCCCTGCGCACCTACGCACGTGCGCACCTTTGCACACGTGCCATGAGTGTCTAATCTGAACGGTCTATGTAATGCGGAATCCCATAAAACCCCATGTGACAAACACCATGATCTAATATTCTGGTGGGCCATAGCAAAGAGAAATGCAAATCAAGGGAGGAAACTGTTTTCATTTTTCATGGCCCATCAAAGTTTTAGGTCAAAGTAAAACTTGGGTCTGGGGGGTTTCAGGAGGAGCTGCTTCACATGAACGGTTCAGATTTTGTATCCACATCACGTATGATGGGTTCTCAAAAAAGTTCGTACGTAGTACGTACGAACTGGTTCACAGGTGAGCAATTTATATATATATATATCTATATATATATATATATATGTACGTATATTAATTAATATAAGTATGGACAATTACTAATGGTTAATCGCATCTAACTCAAAATCTTAAAATGATGTTAACAATGATGATTAAAGTAATCTTAATCTGGAGAGAAAATATAGACTCACCCTTGTCAACTCGGTGAGTTGACTCGGTTTGAAACCGGGTTGACCCGGTTCTCTCCCTCTCATCTTCCTTCTTTCTCTTTCCTTTCTCCCTTCTTTTCTCTTTTCTTCCTTCTTCCTAGCTGCTTGAAACACCCAGCAAAAATCGTCAACTCGGCCTGACTCATTGGGAACTCACCTTGGACTGGCCCGAGTCAGCAAGCACGGTGGCTGAACGGTGCATGGTGTAGCTACACCACTCCAACACTCTCTCTGACCTTCTTCTTCCTTTCTTTTCTTCTTCCATCTCTCCCTGATTTCTCCCTCTCTAACCTGGGATGGGCTGGACCGAACCAGGCCACCTTACCCCAGTCAGCTCAAACCGGTTGAGTCGAGCCTGCCTGACTCGACCGGGACAGCCCCACTCACCTCTCTCACAAATCTCCTCCCTCCTTCCTTCTTCCCTCTCCCTGCTTCTCTCTTCTCCTTCTTTTCTACTTCTAGATAGTCCAGACGTGGCTGGACCCATCACAGGGGTCGCCAAACACGACAGACTCGGCCCGCAGTTGGCCCAAGTAGCACGGTGCAACAGCTAGTGCGGCACTAGCTCGAGTCCGCCTGACTCTCTCTCATTTCCTTCTTCTCCTTCTCTATTCTCTCCATCCCTTTCCCTTATTTTTCCATTTTCCTTCTTTACTTTTCTGCTACACCCAAAACACCGTCAGCAGCAGATCCGTGATCATGGATTGCCGAGGAAGACGATCGCCATTAATGGCAGATCTGGACACGACTTATATTTCTCCAAAACGAAGCTACTGTAGGGTCATGACCAGTGCTACGAATCTTCTGGGATGAAGAAAACGGAGCTTGAAGAAGGTTTGTTTGGTGGTTTTGAAGGAATGAAGAAAACGACCATTTTCGAGTTGAGGCAAGGGAGTGGGAGAGAGACCCGTTGCAACTCCCATACCTTGGACTTAAATCGGCCCCTGAACTCCCTCAGGGACGTCTGATTGACAGCAGATGGTCCAGATCTTCTCTGACCGAGACTGCCTTTAAATATTGTGGGTGAAAACCGAAACCAGCCACGGTTTCATTTTGGAAAACCTTAAGCAAGATCGATGGCTGAGACTTTCCCAGACGAACGGTCGGGATATGCTGAAATAAAGGTCTGGGATTGGAGGATCCCACCTCACGCGGATCGCCTAGCTAGCGGTTTCCATTTTTGGAAACAATGTGCTTCCAGGCCCTGTTTGCGCCGGTTCCTGTGTGCACGCGTGATCCTAACTATGGGACTAGGTGTATTTTTGTTATAAGGACCTTCCGGACCAGATGGACGGTTCGGATCATAGACATGAGCCCTGATCTGTGGGCCACCATCGAAAACACAGACGTCTGTCCGTTTGAAGTGAAACCAGGCGGGAGAGAGAAATGCTTCCCATTTTTAGGAAGTTGCGGGTCAAGCGAGTTTGACCGAGCTACCATGAGCAGTGCACTACAGGTGCACACTTACTGTGGTACACGCCCTATGTAATGTGGGGTTCACACACTTTTCTGATGAAATCCAGTCCGTTCATTCATCTTGAATAGAACCATTGGGCCATCAGGCCGAACGTCAGCCAGATCTAAGCTTTAGGTTGGCCCCATGACTAAATTTTGGGTTATACCATTGCCCTTTTAATGATCCAATGGTTGGATTTATCATGTTTCAAATGTTAACGGTCAAAAGGGTTCAATGGACCATTTAAGGTTCAAAACAATGGCTAGATCTTGGATTTTATGACCTGTCTCGTTTTTATGGCATGTTACAACACTTTTAAATATATCTTTTATTATTACTACTATTACTATTATATATATTTTAGGGCCTACTCCAACACTGTCCTTGTGGTAGATTGGCCGCTATGATTTTCGTACCTGGTCCTCAACTAATTTTAAGTGTTAAGTGGGACACACTATATGGATGCCTAATTACAAATCTTCGATATCCTAACCATTCAACCAATCTAACGGTTAGATTGGTTCCAGTCCACCCTCCAGAGTCCTAGGAATTTTCCTGAGTGGTTGGGACACTTTTAGGGTCTACTATGGATGACTAGATGGCCGATCTTACGATTGAATAGTCGTGTAATCTAAACCAAATGATTGATTTTGATGATGATGGCATGATTTGAGGATCACTGGATGTTAATGCGTAAGGAATGCTACGTGTGTTGCCACACACGTATAAACTGATTTGGATTCTTATGGTAACACCCGAGTACTAAAAAGTAC
This sequence comes from Magnolia sinica, assembly GCF_029962835.1. NCBI lineage: Eukaryota > Viridiplantae > Streptophyta > Magnoliopsida > Magnoliales > Magnoliaceae > Magnolia > Magnolia sinica. Next base: position 56,203,751 of record NC_080584.1, read on the forward strand.
AGGGTGTTACAATCTACCCCCCTTAAAGAGAATTTTATCCCCAAAATTCCATACTTCTGCCATGTATAGGAACACCGACAATTTAGTTATCAATGCTTCTAAGCATTCACTAATTTTCTTTAAAGGTTGTGTATTTGTACAAATGTATATGAGTAACTTATGAAAACTGGGGTTATTACAATCTACCCCCCTTAAAGAAGGATTCAACCTAGAGAATTAATATTGTACATCTCAATTATCAACACCATCCTAATGGTGTACCCTATATCGTATCTGTCTAAGCGTGTTTAGATTTAAACAACTTATAGGTATATTTTTCTAACTTTCATATCTCTATTTTAACAAGTCGGCCCATGTACATGTCTAAGTATGAAACCCAACAAGCTATAAACAGATCTACCACAACCCTAGAGTCTTCAGCTTAGTAGGACAACCAAGGCGTTTAAGTCCCACTAAAGGTTATAAGTCATTCTAGTATTAACCAAAATTAGCAATTTATTTAACTTCCTACCAACATTAGGGTTTCCCTATAGTACTTATTCAGAATACACTTCCACCTAGGTGAGAACTATTAGCAATATTGTATCCTTCTCATTATTTTCCTTTCACCCCTAATAATAGTCCCCAATACGATTTCCTGGTTTCCTGAGTCCGCGCTGTCACGGATAGATGGTTGTAGTAGGTTTGAGCCCGATACACCGATTCCTTTGCCTACGTAAAACAAAGGATTTTCTGTATCAATCCCTAATCCTGGTAAATCTTGATCTTCTACTTGATTAGGGCATTGAGGTCATTGAGATCTGCTAGGACTTAGAACTTAAGCCAAACCATGTAAGCTTTTTATAAATATGGTTCCATCGACTCGTGATCCTGATCATTTTGGACTCATGGGAAATGTCGTGTAATCTTATATCCTCCTAAAGGACAGGCTATGTGGCCCATTACGCTTCCACAACGCACTCGGATTATCTACGCTCAATGCAAAGATTCCATGACCAGGGTCTCTACATGGAGTTCAACCTTCAAGTTTGCAATTTTGCTAAATTTATCTAGGGTTTCAAATTCTAACCTTAATATGTGCAGCCAAGGGCTGAAAATCTACCCAAATTTTTTCATAACTTCACTTCTAATTATCCTTAGGTATTGAAATTGTCGTCTCTGGTTAACAAAAGGTATTAGGGGATTTAAATTATAATTTCTAGTATGATTCTTCAAGTCTAGGGAACACTTTTGTTTGTCTTAATGTATAACATGGCAAGGATTTTTTTTATTTTTATTTTCCCACGGTGCCTAAGCTTGTTTCATTTACTGAACATTATTTCTAAACAGTAAATTCTCAGAGAAGTTCAGGCCCCTGGATTCATAATTTGTTACCGAGAGTCAAATTCTAGGAATGTTCTTGTCAGGTCTTATTATGTCATAGTGGGCATTCGTCCTCCCTAGATACCTAGGTTTAGTTCCTAAGTTCAATCGAGTAACTTGAAAATTTCAACGGAACCTAGGTTCATTTCTAAGTCTTACAATGATCCAAACAAGTTTACACGGAGCCTAGAATTTCAAGTTTCTACGTTCTCAATTGCTCCTAGCTGTAAGGAGATCTCCCTAAGTTCAAATAGTTGCCCTAATAATTTCCAAGTGAACCTAGGTTTTATATTTCTACATTCTTAAGGCGTCCTTTGCTCGATGGAATTTCATATAAGTTTGGATTGCTATCCAAGTCACTTCTAAGGAAACCTAAGTTTGGGTTTCTAAATTCTCAATCATTCTTCTAAATCTAAGGGAGATTCATCTAAGTTCAAATTTCTAATTTCAAATGTCCTAACTTGAGACATTTAGGGTTTGTATAAGACCATTTCCCGAGGCCAAGTTTGTTCAAACTATGCTCTGATACCAACTGTAATGCCTCAACTTTTCAGGACCCGAGTATAGGACTCGTTTCCCAAAAACCTGAGTATTAACCTTAAAGGATAGTCAAATTCGATATATAATATTTTTTTCCTTTATCAGAGTTAACAGATGAGCGTAGGATAAACAAAACAACATAAAAGAATATTTCATTTACATTTAGGATATGCAAGAAACTACTCATAATGACTTATACAAACTAATGTTTGGATATAACAAATATAAGAATCCGCATGATTTAGTACATGAAAAATAACATAAGAATGTAAACATAAGCCGCAAGACCACGCAGCTCCTCGAGGTAGATACAACCATGCAATCTTGGCACATGTACCTGGCTCCTCATCAGCCTAAACCTAAAAGTCACTTAAGCCACATGTGCTACTTATATGATTGTATGTTTGATGGATGAGTGGCTAACTCAGTGTGAATTCCCCTCAAGATTACACACTGCCGCATTAGTTAAGAAATAGTATAAAAACACATAGGTAATTCAAAACACAATATATGCAGTCTTATTAAATGCATGGATATATGAATGCAATCGTCGGCCCGGGTAAAACATCTAGACGACCTATGTTCCTGGTAAAACATCCGGACGGACATTAGAGTCATCACCCAAAGATAAGACTGGTCATCAGCGCAACACTCAGCGTAATTGTATGGACATGATGATTCGAGTCATTATCACAATTGAATGGCTAGTCATTAGTGCAACACTCGGTGTAATTGTATGGGCATAAGGATCCAAGCCATCGTTGTATGCTACGTATGCATGATTTGCCAATCCATTATTAGTCCAATTGTAATCAGCCGATTTAAATAAGCTCACGGTCACTACGGGGAGCACATGGCCTAGCGTAGGCCGATGACTCGGGCATATGTCCCATGACCACCATCTACGGCCCATGAGACTATCATTTTAGGATGTTTAATGGAAACCCATTGACTAGTGGCCAATTATATTACAGTATATGGGACTTACCATCGTATGATTGTACTATTTAAAACATCGAACCCATCTAAGGAAAATACCAGAACAAAGCCTCATAGGGCGATACCAAATAGGCCACATAGGGCGAGTATCAAAATCATGTGATAAAAGACCATCCTTGAAAACCATTAGACAACAACCCCGGATGGTAGGCTCCCATCAATGGTCAATTTAAACCACTACTCAATAACCACCATGTCGAAGGTCTATAACGATCACAACCAGTCAAGTTACATCCCAAGTATGAGTGTACATTTATATGTGGGAATTTTTCACTAACGTACCAGTTTAAGTTCCATAAGCAATCCACAAAAGAAATCCACAAGTATGAACAATTATATAGGATAATCATTTAGCATGTAATACAACATTTCAATTTCCGCCAGCTAACACATGTGATTATAAGAGGAAGATATCAATTATAAATTAAAATGAGAACTATAACTTAAGCTAATGAGAAAATAGAAAGCTAAAGGGGAAGAATCATCACCTCACGATCGAATCGCCACTAGTGTCGCTAAGTGCTTGCGCCCTTAGAATTGAATACTACCACAAATCATGAGCTTATATCATTCGATTCAAGTCCCATGCACTACCTATGTTTAAGATCATAGCCGAGGGTTTGAGTTATCTATCTTAGGGTTTTAATATAGAATTAGTGTTTTAATTCTAGAGTTTAGTTTAAATGCTTAGATTCTAAGATTTGAATGTTAATTGAAGTATAATCACAACATCACCATTATCCTTATTGATGTGATTAAGATTAGCTATGCGATGTTAATAATCTTCGCGATGTAGTAAATAGTATGATCTATTGTCAATGATTGTACGTAAAATTGATAAATAAAGTACTAGTATTTCGTAATAGTGATCTTTATTTGTACTAACAACTATTAGCATGGACAACCTACTAACGGTTAGGATCATAGCTTTTGTTTTAGATTACTTAGGTCTAGGCTAGATTTAGGGATTGAACTCTAATTTGCATGACCATTAATGATATTGTTAATGGGAATCATTGACAAGTAAGATTTATAAAATGAATTAGTTATTAATTTTAGGAATATCACAATAGCTAAATTTATTTAATGACGCCCTCGATGAATAATGATACTTATAATTTCCAAAACAATTATTAACATTAACAATGTACTTAATATTAGTTAACATGGCCTTGATAATCATTATGATGAATAGAAATAGTATGCTCTAATGTTAATAATAATGTCTTAAGAATGACGAATAAAATACTAATATTTTAATGATAATAACAATATATATATATATATATATATATATATATATGTATATATATATATATGTATATATGTATGTATGTATCTATGTATGTATGTATGTATATTAATTAATATAAGTATGGACAATTACTAATGGTTAATCACATCTAACTTAAAATCCTAAAATGATATTAACAATGATGATTAAAGTAATCTAAATCTGGAGAGAAACTATAGACTCACCCTTGTCAACTCGGTGAGTTGACTCGGTTTGAAACCGGGTTGATCCGGTTCTCTCCCTCTCATCTTCCTTCTTTCTCTTTCCTTTCTCCCTTCTTTTCTCTTTTCTTCCTTCTTCCTAGCTGCTGGGAACACCCAGCAAAAATCTTCAACTCGGTCTGACTCATTGGGAACTCACCTTGGACTGGCCCGAGTCAGCAAGCACAGTGGCTGAACGGTGCATGGTGCAGCTACACTGCTCCAACACTCTTTCTGACCTTCTTCTTCCTTTCTTTTCTTCTTCCATCTCTCCCTGATTTCTCCCTCTCTCTACCCTAGGATGGACTGGACCGAACCAGGCCTGACCTTACCCCAGCCAGCTCAAACCGGATGAGTCGAGCCTACCCGACTCGACCGGGACAGCCCCACTCACCTCTCTCACAAATCTCCTCCCTCCTTCTTCCTTCTTCCCTCTTCCTGCTTCTCTCTTCTCCTTCTTTTCTGCTTCTAGATAGTCCAGATGTGGCTGTACCCATCACAGGGGTGGCCCAACATGACAGACTCGACCCACAGTTGGCCCGAGTAGCTTAGTGCAACGGCTAGTGCGGTACTAGTTTGAGTCTGCCTGACTCTCTCTCATTTCTTTCTTCTCATTCTCTATTCTCTCCATCCCTTCCCCTTCTTCTTCCATTTTCCTTCTTTACTTTTCTGCTACACCCAAAACGCTGCCAGCAGCAGATCCGTGATCATGGATTGCCGAGGAAGACAATCGCCATTAATGGCAGATCTGGACATGACTGATATTTCTCCAAAATGGAGCTTCTTGAGGGTCATGACTAGTCCTAGGAAGCTTCTAGGATGAAGAAAATGGAGCTTGAAGAAGGTTTGTTTGGTGGTTTTGAAGGAATGAAGAAAACTGCCATTTTCGAGTTGAGGTAAGAGAGCGGGTGAGAGACCCGTTGCAACTCCCATCTCTTGGACTTAAATAGGGCCCTGAACTCCCTTAAGGCGGTCAGATCGATAGCGTATGGTCCAGATCTTCTCTGAAAACTAAAATCGGTCACGGTTTCATTTTGGAAAACCTTAAGCAAGATCAATGGCTTAGATTTTCCCAGATGAACGGTTAGGATATGCTGAAATAAAGGGCTGGGATTGGAGGATCCCACCTCACATGGATCGTCTAGCTGGCAGTTTCCATTTTTAAAAATGGGGTGCTTGTAGGACCTGCCTTCAACAAACTGTTGCAAAAAATATTGATTTTAATAAAATATATTTCAAATACTAAAATAATATATAATATATAAAAAATTGTTTTGAAAAACACTTTTCTGTAGGTTTTTGGGAATAGTCCCACATGGAAAAGAGAAGAGAAAAAATTATGGTTTATATGAAGGATGTAGAGTATTATAATATTTACCTACCTAGTCCGTGGACTATGGACCTTATGCACTGGAACACCCGCGCGCGCGCTCGCACTCGGGTTCGGTCTCAGTCTCGGTCACGGGCTCGGTGCGTGGGCATGGGCATGTGAGGCAGTGTGGCTGTAAAGGCGCTAGTGGCACACTTTACACGTCCACATCGTGTCGTAGAGGGTCGCTCCTTCGCAACCTTGAGCGAGACGTGTGCGAGTCGCGGTGCGACTAAGTGGCTATGGCGGGTGGCTGGTTAGTAGAGAGACTAAAGGACTGAGAGAGAAATCTCTCAGTATAAATAGAGGGACTGAAAAGAGCTGTTGCAGCAGAAACTGTAACAGCTGAGCCATTAGTGTAGGGTCCAGCTGTAACTGCTGCATGGCTAGCCCAACAGCTAGAAAACAGCAGCTTAATGGCCCATGCACAACAGTCAGAAAACGGCCATAAAACGGCTAGTTTTTCAACAGCCAGAAATGGCTTAATGGAATTTAAGTCTCTGGACCATAACCCCCTAGCCACCATAGCCTATAAAAGGAGGACCTGGATGGGTTTCCAAACCATCTCAACTCACTCCAGCAAACCCATACGAACTGAGACAGCCAGCCCCTCTCCACTCATATATTCTAGTGTTTCCAGCAACATAGCAAGAACAGACCAGCGGTGTGGTCTAGGACGGTTCAACTGAACCAGTGGCTGAAGATTTGAACTGACCTGTGCAGAAGTCGAAACTATTTTTTCTCTTCTTTTCTTCTTCTCTTGGAATTTTCCTTTATACTGTAATACTGACAGAAAGTGTGTAATTGAGTTCTATTTGGTGGGCCTTCGTGTTTGCCGAACGCAGACCCACACCAGGCTCGTCGTATCCTAGAAGTTGTTTGCCTGTAACCTATCAGCATACTCAATTCACTTGAGTAGGGGCAAATAATCCTTTCTAGCTCACGTGGATCGCCAAGCTGGCGCACGGAAAACAGTGTCCATGTTTGGAAATAAGTGTTAGTAGGCCTGTTTGTGTCAAGAACCGTGCACACGCACATGTGTTTCCATGTGCGAGAGAGGTTGGGTTTTGGTCAGGACCTTGATATGCACAAGATGGATGGTTCAGATCATGGAATCGGGTCCACCCTCATGGGCCATGATCATAGACACGGACGGTTGTCCGTCCGCTGTTGAAAACCAGATGGGAGAGAGAAATGTATTTTAAGGAAGTTGCAGGTCAAAGGAGTTTGACTGGCGGGTCAAGGGAGTTTGACTGAGCTACCATGAGTAGTGCACTACAGGTGAACACTTACTGTGGTACACGCCCTATGTAATGTGGGGTCCACACACTGTTTTGATGAAATCCAGTCCGCTTATTCATCTTGAATGGAACCATTGGGCCATTAGGCTGAAGGTCAGGTAGATCTAAGCTTTAAGTGGGCCCCATGACTAAATCTTGGGTTATACCATTGCCCTTTTACTGATCCAATGGTTGGATTTATCATGTTTCGAATGTTAACGGTCAAAAGGGTTCAATGGACCATTTAAGGTTCAAAACAACGGCTAGATTTGGGTTTTATGACCTGTCTCGTTTTTATGGCATGTTACAACACTTTTAAATATATCTTTTATTATTACTACTATTACATACATATATATATATATATATGTACATATATATTAAAATTTTAGGGCCTACTCCAACACTGTCCTTGTGGTAGATTGGCCACTATGATTTTCGTACCTAGTCCTCAACTAATTTTAAGTGTTAAGTGGGACACATTGTATGGATGCCTAATTACAAATCTTCGATATCCTGACCAGTCACTAATTTAACGGTTAGATTGGTTCTAGTCCACCCTCCAGAGTCCTAGGAATTTTCCTGAGTGGTCGGGACACTTTTAGGGTCCACTATGGATGACTAGATGGTCGATCTTACGATTGAATAGTCGTGTAATCTAAACTAAATGATTGATTTTGATTATGATGGCATGATTTGAGGATCATTGGATGTTAATGCGTAAGGAACGCTACGTGTGTTTCCACACACGTATAAACTGATTTGGATTCTTATGGTAACACCCAAGTACTGAAAAGTACGGGGTGTTACAGAGGGTGCCCGGAAGTTTCACATCTCCTATTCGTCGATGACACCTTACTCTTCACCAATGGGGGCCAGCCTTCTCTCCAGGCCCTCACCTCTTTCCTCGATGCATATCAGCAAGCCTTGGGCCAGAAAATTAACCTCCACAAAAGTGCTTTCTTCTGCTCAGCCAAGCACTCAACAGCCAGAATCAGGAATGTTGAGAGACATCTCCGCATCGCAAAGTGCTCGATAGGTCTTACCTACCTTGGAGTCCCTCTGGCCTTTGGTAGGCTGAAATCAAATGCCTTTCTCCCCCTCATTAAAAAGATTGAGGGTCGGATAAAGGGTTGGCAAGCTCGATGCCTCTCTTAGGCTGGTAGACTTGTCCTAGTTCAAAACGTCCTTGGTAGCATCCCCGTCCACTCCATGGCAGCAACTATCATTCTAATTGAAGTCCTGGACACACTGGAGCGTCTCTTTATGACCTTCTTGTGGGGATGGTTCGAAGGGAAGATAAAACTCCATTGAAAAGGCTGGAAGTTGAGTGGATTTCCCAAAAAGAAGGCGGTTTGGGCATAAGGAAGCTTTAGGAATTCATACAGGCCCTCAGACTGAAGCTGGGCTAGGTTGGACTGTCCAATATAAGGGAGATGCAAGTTTATGGAGCTCCTTCATGAATGCTAAGTACAAGATTGACCTCTCCAAAAATGGTCAAATCAAATCTTCTAGCTTTGCCTCCCCGCTGTGGAAGAAGATCCATGCTTTGCTGCCATTACTAGAGAGTAACATGCATTGGCAGATTGGCCAAGGAAATTACAGATTTTGGGTAGACAATTGGACAGTGCTTGGCCCTCTTATTCACCAGACATCCCTCCAGATTCCTGACAACCTTTTATCAGAAAAGGTTAACCAAGTTCTGGGGATGAATGGACCTCTTCTGCCATCCTCTGTCTACGGTTTTCTCCCTAGGAAATAATCGACTACAATTTTCAAGTTGGCTTTTGCTTGTCAGATAATCCAAATAAACGCATTTAACCTCCTTCCCCCTTAGGTACATTCTTTGTCCGTTCAGCTTGGGATCTCAACGGGGAGTGTAAACCCTGCAAGGAATGGTCTAGGTGGGTTTGGCATGCCAAGTTGCCCCCTAGGATCTCCCTTTTCGTCTGGAGGGTGCTGCAGAAAGCAGTTCCTATTGACGAAGCAATCCAAGGGCGCAGAGTTTTGCTACCTTTCGAATGTGAATGTTGCTAATTGGATCTGTCCAGAGGTCACTCAGTCGAGTCCCTACAACACCTTCTGATTAATAGCTTCATAGCTTCAGCCTGCTGGACACATTTCGGCAGAATTTTTGACATTCCATATAGCGCTAATCAATAGATTGAATCTATGCTAAACTCCTAGTGGAACTCCTCCCTCTTGACTGGTCGTTCTTTCCCCCTCCTTAAGCTCACTCCATGTTTAATTATGTGGGAAATCTGGAAATTTAGAAATTCTACCAGATTCGACGATAAGTTTATTCAGGTGGCTGATATCTTGGCTAAGGTTAAAAGGTGGCTCTCCTCTCAATTTAACCATTCTGCAAAACTTCTTTTCCCACCACCAAGCCCATCGATTGCGTCCAAGCTGGGGTTGGCTACAACAATTCATTCGTGTAATCTTCCCACATTCGTTAAGTGGCAGGAACCAAATATGAGTTGGGCCAAAATTAATGTTAACGACTCGACAAGAGCAAATTCAGGCCCATCAGGTGGAGGAAGAGTCTGTAGAGGTGAAAATGGTAAATTCATTTTTACGTTCACAGAAGGCTATGGAAAAGCTTCCAGCATTTATGCAAAACTTCACGCTATTCTTGACGGGTTTTCCCTATGCTTCCATTTTATTTTTTCTAGAGTTGTGGTGGAATTCGACTCTAAGCTCCCGATGAAATTTTTGAATGGGATTACTAGTCCAAGATGGAAATGGGTTCATTGGGTTGCTCGAATCAGAAGATTTGGTACTCTTGGGTAGCTGAAATTTGTTCATATCTTTAGAGAAGGTAATAGACCTGCAGATGGTATGGCCCGAATGGGTAGCGACACTCAAGCATCCTCTTTGATACGTTAGATTTCTCTACTCCCAAGAAATGTCAGAGGAAGCCTTTTCCTAGATAAAGTGGGCCTGGGGGCGCTTAGGATCGGCCCAGGCAGAGTTTTTCAGCACTTTCAAAGTGCCATGTGAAGCTCGGTCTGGTAGTTGTTACTGAGGAGCTGTGGTCTATTTTTCTCTCTCTCTTTAGGTCCTCTATTTGCTCAAATTTGGGGTGGTGGTGTGGAGGCATGTTTGCTCTCGGGTGCTGCTGCTCTATAGTGGCTGAGCCCATCGTTTGCAGTGGGAGTGTCATTTGGGCACAGGGTTTTGCTGCTATTGCTGCTGTTGCTGTTTTGTTTGAGGTGTCACCAGTCCTATGTATATATCCTTTATGTTGTTCTGATGTGTTTTCTTTTCTGTACATTTTTCTTCGTTGAGTTAAAAGATAGGTGAGGCATCATCCTTTTTGTAATGTCCGCCCGAAATATTTGTAATTCCTACTCTGATCAACAAAGTTTTGGTGGTGAGCATTTGTGCTCTCACCTTTTGTTTTAAAAAAATGCAGTCGTCAAGAGCTCGAGTTTATTCTATTCATTCCATCATATCGGCAGACAAGCCTGAAGATAACCATAATGTCGTGGAAGGTACAATTGATATGAACAGCATTTCAATTTCTGTGTTGTTTGATTATGGAGCTACATTATCTTTTGTTGTGTCATCTATTATAACTCCATTAGGGTTAAAACCAGAAAGTCTTTTAAAGAAGATTTTTGTGAAGTCTCCCATAGAAAAGCTTGTTATTTTAGATAAGATTTACAAGTTTGTCCCTATTGTATTAGGAGGGATTCCAATTATAGCTAACTTGGTTTTCATGAACATGTCATGATAGGATATTATTTTCGGTATGGATTGGCTTACCCCTAATCATACTAAATTGAACTTTTATTAAATGACAGTTAATTTTTTCGTGCCTATAAGAGAGCCATTTACAATTCAAGTGAAGCAGAGGAATGAAAAGATCGAGCATGTTATGGTGTTAATAAATGGAGATATACCAAAATTTTCTATGGATCAAATTCTAGTAGTGAGAGAATATCTTGAAGTCTTCCAAGATATACTGGGTTTACCACCTCATCGAAAAGTAGATTTTGGTATTAATCTTCTGTTAAGATTAGCACCAATATCTATCTTCATATCAAATGGGGCCTATTGAGATGAATGAATTAAAGGAACAACTAGAAGAATTGAAGGCTCAGGGATTCATACAACCAAGCACATCACCATGAGGTGCGTTGGTACTCTTCATAAAGAAAAAGAATGGTAATTGATGCTTATGTATTGATTATCACCAATTGAATGAGGTGACGATTAAGAACAAGTATCCCTATCGCGCATTGAGGATCTATTTGATCAGATGAATGGGGCTCAGTATTTCTGCAAGATTGACTTAAGATATGGATACCATCAGTTGCGAATAAAGGAGGAAGACTCTATAAAACAACCTTTCAAACACGCTATGGACACTATGAATTTCTGGTTATGCCCTTCAGATAAACTAATGCCCCAACAGTATTCATGGACTTGATAAATAGAATATTCCAACCTTATATGGATAACTTTATCATTGTATTTATCGATGATATCTTTATTTACACTAAGACCAGTGAAGAACATGAGCTACATTTGAGGGCATCATTACAAACTCTAAAGGATAATCATTTACATGCAAAATTCTCTAAATGCGACTTATGGTAAGAGAGTCCATTTCCTTGGCCATATTATCTGATAAAAAGGAATTGTAGTAGATCTAATAAAGATTGAAGCTATGGTGAGATGGAAACGACTTACAAACATCTCAAATATAATTTGAAGTTTTTTTGGTCTGGTCGGGTATTATAGAAGATTCATTAAAGATTTTTTGAAGATTTCCAAACTATTGACAAGTTTGACTTAGAAGGGAGTATCATTCAAATGGATTTTGAAGTGTGAAGAAGCTTTCTTTAGGCTAAAGTGACTTCTTCAGGTTAAAGTGACTTCTAACTTTCACTCATATCCTCACTCTTCTGAAAGATGGGCTGATGTTTGAAGTATATACAAATGCATCAAAAAAATATTTGAGTTGTGTATTGATGTAGTTGAGAAAGGTCATTACACATGCATTAGGAAACTTATGTTTCATGAGTGTAATTACCCAACTCATGAACTGGAATATTGTGTTTGCACTAAAAATTTGGTGACATCATCTATATGGAGAATGATTCGAACTTTTTATAAATCACACAAGTCTTTAATATTTATTCTCATAGGCAAAGAAGATGGGCGAAATTTCTAAGGGACTACAATTTTAAATTACTTTATCATTTGGGTAAAGTAAATTTAATAATAGATGATCTAAGTAGAAAAGTATAAGTAGAAGACTATAGCTAATTTGATGGTTCATGAATTGGAGATGCTGAGTTTCATAAGAGAATTCGATGTCAAATTGAATTTTTAGAAGCAGAAGATTGAGATATTCAATATTAAGTTGAAACTAATTCTTAGGGATCAAATTATCGAAGTGCAAGCTAATGATAAATAGTTGTCGAAAATCATAGTCAAACATCAGGATAATGAGGAGTCTGAATGAAGTAATAAGGTAGATAACGGAATTCAATACCAAGGATGTCTCTATATACCTAATGTCCTAAAGTTGAATGATGAGATTTTGAAAGAAGCACATCGATCGAACCAAGTTTACTATTCACCCTGTAAGCATGAAGATGTATTAGGATATGAAGAATTTATTTTGATAGTTGAAAATGAAGAGGGAGATCGCAGATTATGTTTCTTGTTGTTTTATCTTCCAGGGGGGGTGGAGTCTGACCATCAAAATCCATCAAGCTTGTTGCACTTGCTGATAATACCTGAGTGGAAGTGAGATTGTATTTCTATGGATTTCATAATTGGTCTCTCCAAGACTCAGAAAATGCATGATGCGATACGGGTGATTATTGACTGACTGACTAAGTCAACGCATTTCCTTCCCATCTATATTAACTACTCGATGGATGAGCGCACTAAGTTATATATTAAGTGGTAAGACTCTATGGCATGCCTAGTTCTATTGTCTCAGATTGTGATCCTCGTTACACTTTCCGATTCTGGACTAGCTTATAGGAAGCTATGGGAACCACTACAGATTATAATATATCATATCATTCACAATCAATGGGCAGACCGAGCATGTGAACCAAATAATGAAAGATCTATTGTGCGCTTGTGCCCTCGATTTCAAAGGAATCTGGGATGACAATTTACAATTTGTTGAGTTCTCCTACAATAGCATTTATCAAGAAAGCATGGGAATAGCCCCATGCAAAGCTTTATATGAGCGGCCTTGTGGTGTACAAAATTATTGGACCGAAGTAGGTGAAAAGGGTTTGATCGGGCCAAATAATGTTCGGCCAAATAATGTTTAGGAAGCTATTGAAAAGGTTGAGACTATTCCTAAATGTTTACGAGCACCACAAACTCATAAAAAAGTTATGCTAATAATAGAAGAAATGATTTGGAGTTCGCTGTAACATCCCAAAGTTTCACAGCCAGAGTTTATACTCTTGTTCGAGAAAATCGGGTGTTGAAAATGTATAAACTTAAATGCTTTAAACATCGCACCTTATTTATTTTTTCATAAATCACATCCCGTTACATGCATGAAGGTAACCATTCATGAGAATAAAATCGACTGCATTTATTATTTCATCAGAGTAAAGAATTTAATAAATTATCAAATTCCCTCTCAATGGGAGCTTATTACATTTTCAAGTTCATAGTGAAAATATAAAACTAAATCATGAAACTATCTTCTTATTTATTCAGTATAATCTTTTATAAGGAGATGGTCCTTAAGGTATTCAATCTGTACATTACCTACAACATCTGTACGGTTGGAGAGGGTCAATGCCCTACTCATAGTGATGGTTATCCATTAAGATTATCATTAATTTAAGAGATTCATAAAAGTAATGTAATGGTTCTGATACCTCTCGTACTCCATTACTACAAGGGTATCAGTATGCGTAACAAATTTATGTGTGTGTATATATATATATATATATATATATATATATATGGTGCATGCCTAGCAAAGTGTGTGTGTCTCATCATACGTAGTAATCATCATAATGTGGAATATAATTCATAGAGAACCCGACTTGACCCGCATCTCATAACTACGGATATTTGCTAGCATGTCCAACATAATCATGGATTTATGTGAACACCTTGAGGTAGCATAACACATGAGTCAGATGAATTACGTGACATGATTTGTTCATGGTGTGACTATTTGTGACATTCAATCCTGGAAGTGATGTAACACACATTGTGAATTACTTACATCAATTTGTGTACCACTACCCAAAACCATGGAATTATGCATCTTCTAAGAGAGTCTCTACCCAGAGCACATTACGTTCATGATAAAATATTTGAATCACTAGTTGTGATACCTTCAACACATCACTTACATCAAATAGAATGTAAATTAAATCATGGGGATTTTGGAATACCAAGACACATGCCCAAGCCATAAAGGTAGATAACATAAGGCTAAAAAAATACAGAGGAGAGTAGCAATGGCTAACTCAATAAAGAGGAGAGTGGCAATGACCAACTCAACAAAGAGAAGACTAGAAATGACTGACTCAACAAAGGGGAGAGTGGCAATGGCTAACTCAATAAAGTGGAGAGTGACAATGGCCAACCCAATAAAGAGAAGAGTAGCAAAAGCTAACTTAATAAAATTGGTAAAGGCAAGGGCAAGGCTTGTATCCATCGCCCCATATAAAAATAAGGAAGATCGCTTATAATTAATATCATACCATAATTCCCAAAGGATGAATAATCGATGGTAGTAAATCAAACAAATGTAGGGAGAATTCACAGTTACATGAAAGCATGTAAAAGGCAAGATAAATTAACTCAAATTAATACAAACTTAAAGGAATCCCTCACATAAATTCAAAAAGGTCATATATAATTAACATCACACCTTAACCATTATTCTCAAAGGATAAATAATTGAAGGCGGTAAATTAATATTTACAGAGAGGATTTAGAGCATGTGAGGGAACAAAATAAATCAAACCAACTCAAGTTAATATAAGCTTAAAGGAATCCCTCACCTTTTAAATTCAATCACCCTCTAACATTGTTAGATTTGAATGAGTGTGTTGTAGTACCCAACTCTATCACAATTAACATGATTCATATGGCTATATCATTATAATGCATAGATTGTACGGTTAGGATTGATATCAATCTATGGTTTAGTATAGACATAGATTTAAGGTTAGATTTAAAGTAGTTTCCAATCTAATTAAGAGTTTCAATTTGATTGAATCGTGGATATTCACTTACCTTAATAGCCAACGTTCTAAATTCAACAATTTGCGGTTCAACCAATTTCCACATTGAGTCGACTCGATTTAACTCATTGACTAATCAATCTACTTAATCATGAACTCAAATTGTAGTGGAAAGCTTGATGCATAATATAAAGTTGAAGGGGAATTAACATGTAAATCTTACCCGCTAAAGTGGTTAGCTAGAATCACTCTAACTCAGGCCCAACTCGTTGTTGGACTAAGTTGACTCGAAAGCTCCCTTCTTCCTCCTCCTCTTCTTCTTCTTCTTCCTTTATTTCCTTCTTTCTTCTTCCCACTTTCTTTGGAAGGCCAGGTAATGGAACCTGAAAAACCAGAATTCCCACTTGACTACACCCAACCAAGTTGACTCAGTTCAGCAGGACAAGCTCTTTCCTCCTCCTCTCGTTCTCTCTCTCTCTCTCTCTTGTTTCTTTCTTTCTCTCGAGTTTTGGGGTAATCTCCTTCTAACTGTGTCCTCTCTTTCAGGTTGGGCTTTTTATAAAGCTCTAGGACAAAAATTCACATGAGGGACGAGTCCTAATCACATTGCAACAACGGCTTACGCTGGCATGCTCGCGCACGACAGCTCCAGTAATTATTTGATTCGACCAGTGATCCAAATTGAGGGTTCACTTCTTCCAATACTTCAAGGAATAATAGATACTCATATGGCCCATTAGGTGCATGGTTTTGATCTTTGAGTGGAGTTAATCTCAGTGGCTATCGTCCGGCATCTTCTCGAGGAAGATGACCTCCGCTCCCATGGAAAACTCCTCCCCAACCCATATATCATCAAGCTGGTCCTTCTAGAAGGGTTGGATTAGTCACAGGGGGCTTGCGGGATCATCGGATGGAGGGTCCCGACCGTTTCTTTGATGGCTTCAGGGACAATGAGTCGCTGCTATTTTTCATCGTGCTATTTACGGAATGGTTTTGTAGTTCTTTCTTTTTCTTCTTTTTGTATAACTCCCGGCATTGTAGGGATCCTCCATGATCTTTTGGGTTGGTGTCGGTTCTCCCCTCAGTAAAGAACTAACGGTTCAGATCGTGGAGTTCTCCTTTCTGTTTGCAGTGGTGGTTCCCATATACTGCTTCACTTTGTCCGAAAGGTTTAGACGATCTGGCTTGTGCAGCTTCTTCTGGGTTTTCCTACTTGGATCGGAATTCTCCTTAGGAGATTTCAGATGGCTAGGATGTGGTAGAGGAGGTTGCATAGAGCATGCAATCAGGAGGAAGATCCAAGTCAAAATTCCTCAGACGGTGTTACAGCGCGGGGAGGCTCTGGTCTTGTTCGCTTGCTGCTTTAGTGGGGTCCACTTGCGATCTTACTCCTGGAGATTCGTGCCTTTCATCGTCTTCCACACATCATGGTGGCCCATGGCCCCAAGTTAGAGTCAAATCCGATCTCTAGGTGGGCCACACAATACAATAGCATATGGGTGATAATTACCATAAGAAGTTACTCTATGTAACAAAATTCTTCGTGCACTGGGATGGGGAAGTTACACCTTTGGTTCGATCGTATGAAATCAGTGGGGTCCACTATGATGAATTTTTAGGAAATCCATTTCACTCACCAGTTTAGTCAGGTCATGTTGGCCCATGAGCCCAAATATGAAGTAGATCCGAGCCTTACATAAGCTTATCTTGAAATTCTCCTAGCGGGCGTTGAAATGAACTTAATCTCAATTAGCGATCTATGATTAATGATCAGGGACTAATTTTGAAGAAAATATGTAGTCAATATAAGCAAGCAATTAGACAAAATTTGGTGGTTGATCGATGGTGGAAAATGCATAGATCTAAAATTTCACCTTTTGCATCAAAAGGACGGAATTGACTTCCGCATTCAACTGTGTAGAATGGGTCTAAATTTTATATGATATCATAGTCATGTGAGGCCAAAGTGTTATTCAAGTTTGAGTTGCTATGGATGGCAGAAAGTAGTTAGATATGAAGGTCTTGGTTTATACAGAGTTGGTAAGCCTAGAAAGGATAACTTCGAAGTAAAAGCCTACCAAAGTAGGGTCTTTATATTTTCCACTTGGTCCATACAACAGCCAATCCAAGTGGGTCATATGGAGAAAAATATCTCACTACAACTACCTATGAGCTTTCCTTACTTGATGGACACGATAAGTGTACGGATGGATGTAGAGGTTAAGTAGCTAGTTTACAATGATCTGTGGGCTGAAATTCGACGTGTATAGTTAATTTATGATAATTAGATGTGGTATAAAATTTCACATGAAATGGATCATGAGAATTATGTGGTTTGGAATTCAAGGGTATGGATTAATGGCATTTTCATAATTATTGATGATCTAAGAGTTTCGTGAAATCTAATGGTTCTACATGGTTATATACCCATATGTAAACAATTATTACAAAAGAACTTACATCTAAATCATTATGGATAAAGAGTTACTCACCAATTTATTAAAGGGAATGTACATCTAGCAAACCACATGATCAACGGTCGAATGACTTGATTTATGGACGAATACCATTCTTAACGGTTAGATTCATGTTGGAGAATATCATGTTGGAGAATAGGTGTAGGGTTAGGATAGCTAAATTGATATTGTCCACATATACATATTAAGTTAAACTTCATGGTAATACTCGAGAATTTTTAATACTTGGGTATTGAAACGTTCAGGGTGGTACGTTTGTAGTGGGAGATTGTGTGTTTATGAAGGTCTCTCCGATGAAGGGACTCATGAGGTTTGGTACAAAAGGAAAACTTGCACCGTGATTTATTGGACTATTTGAGATTCTTGAACAGGTTGGAGCAATGGCATATTGACTCGATTTACCTCCTCAATTAGCAAGTATTAATAATATTTTTTAGGTATCGATATTGTGAAACTATGAGTGGGATACTTTCCACATTATTGAGTGGCAAGACCTCGAGCTCTAAGAAGACACTACCTACGTAGAGAATCTAGTTCGAATTTTAGACCATAAGGAGCATGTCTTAAATACAAAGATTATACCATTAGTTGAAATCTTATAGTTACATCATTGAGCAAACAAAGACTCTTGAGAATCGATCAAAAGGAGAAATTCATAAGAAGTATCCTCATCTCTTTGAGGAACTAACTCAAGTAAATTTTAAGGATTTTTTTAAGGGAGTAGAATGTAACGGCTGTTTAAAAAAATAATTTAAAAAAAAATTAAGAGAGAGAGAGAGAGAGATCAATCTCATCCCATCTCTCCTTATCCCAGCTCTCCCTTATATCTCGTAGTCTCCCAACAAATCATTTCTCTTAAAGAGGGAGCATGTGAGAGCGAGAGCCCTACTAAGACTTAATGAACAAAAGAAAGAAAATTATAGAAAGAAAATGAGAGAGAAAGTGAAAGAGATGCTTTTAGAATTCGTCTATTCAGGTTAGTATAATTATCATGCCCTAAACTCAAAAATCGGGCTCACAAAATTCTCGATCGCCAAATCCGGCGCTGACAGCCTCCATAGTTCCGATCTTGGGATCCTATAAGGAGGATTTCAAACATGATTTGATTCATAATGAGCATGAATCATGGATCTATACTAAACATGTTATATGGTGATGGACTCTGTTCATAATGAAGATAGGCCTAGCCAACCTAACACTACAAGTATGGGCCTATCAATGGGCCATGGGGAGAGTTACAATGCGAATATTTAACCAACATCATCCTTAGAATGTGGACATCAAACCATCATTGCTCCTAAGGCACGACCTGCCGTGAACATCATTACATAAACTATGGAGGAATCACATATTGCAATGAGCCTTATATACATTCCGTTAGGCCTCGACCCAAGGGCTCCAAATACATCAAATGGGCCGCATCACATGGGCCTCATATATATCCAGGTGGGCCTCAACATCAGGCCTCATATATCACATTGGGCCTAATCAAATGGGCTGAAACAATGGGCCAAATCAACTGGGCCAAGTCGAATGGGCCGAGTTGAATGAGCCGAGTTCAAATAGGCCGAACCCAACTCATCTATTTTTAGGAAATCAACATTTATAAAATGAATCATATCAAAAGATCCACTAGACCAAAGTGAAGATAATGATTTTTTCATGATTAAGTTCCAGTGGATCTTTTGATATGATTCATTTTATATATGTTGATTCCTAAAAATAGATGAGTTGGGTTCACTTATTTGAACTCGACCCATTCAACTCGGCCCATTCGACTTGGCCCGGTTGATTCGACACTTTGTTTCGGCCCATTTGATTAAGCCCGATGTGATATATGAGGCCTGATGTTGAGGCCCACCTAGATATATATCAGGCCCATCTGATGCGGCCCATTTGATGTATTTGGAGCCCTTGGGTTGAGGCCCAATGGGATGTACATAAGGCCCATTGTAATATGTGATTCCTCCATGGTTTATGTAATGATGTTCATGGAAGTTCGTGCCTTGGGAGTAATGATGGTTTGATGTCTACATTGTAAGGATGATGTTGGTTAAATGTCTTCATTATCACTCTCCCTAGGGCCCATTGATAGGCATATACTTGTAGTGTGTAGGCCTTCTAGGCCCATGTTCGCTATGAACAGAGTCCATCACCATATAACATGTTTAGTATAGATTCATGATTCATGCTCATTACGAATCAAATCATGTTTGAAATCCTCTTTGTAGGATCCCAGGATCGGAACCTAATGTATGGGTCTCGGGAGCTGAGAATGGGCTACTATGGAGGCTGTTAGTGCCGGATTCGACGATCAGGAATTTTGTGATCTTGGTTTCCGAGTTTGGGGCATGACAACAATGATCTTTTCTTCGTTTTCCTTCTACCTTAGTTTAATTCGGTATTGATATACACATTGGACATATTGAATTAATCAGGCATACATTGTATATGTCTAACTCATCCATATGGAAAGGTACATTGATGTGCATTGCTTTACGGCTGATGTGCAGAAGGTGGGATTTTTCCATGATGGACAACGATTGATATGATTTTACAGTTCACAAGTTTCCAAAGACTCAATCACATAATGATTTCAAGAATCAAACCGATTCGATACATCAATGGATTGTACCGATCATATATTTACCAATATTCTTCCTTAATTTAAGGAAATTAAATTAATAGTGTCAAAATCTCAATGTTCTTTAAATATTATTTTTCGTTCAACATCTCAAATTTTCTCAAACAATGTCATTTTTTTTTTCAAAATCAAATTTTTTTAAAACATCTTAATTTTGTTTTACAAAATGCCGTTTTTTTTTTATAAATTTTTTATATCTAACTCTCAATTTATTTACATCTCATTTCTTTCCAAAATTCCCCTTTTTTAAAATAATAAAAAAAAATGTCATCTTTTTTTAACTTCTCACCATTTTTAATCTCAATTCTTTTCAAGATCTAGATTTTTCTCGGACATTGTTAATGTTTTTTAAACTTTTGAACTTTCTTTTTCAAAATCACAATTTTTTTTAACTTCTCAAATTTATTTTTTAAAAAATATATTTTTTTCAAAATCTAATTTTTCCAAAAAAGATCAACTTTATTGAAACTTTTCTTTTTAAAATATTGATTTTTTTTTTAATCTCGATTTTTATTAAATCATTTTTTTACAAAATCTCAATTTTTCTCAAATATTGTCATTTTAAAAAAACTTTTCTACTTTTTTTTTTCAAATTTATATTTTTTTAATTTAAAAATTGTCATTTTTTTATCAAAATCCCCATTTATTTCATCTCTAATTTTTTAACCTTATATATTTGAAATCTTGACTTTTTTAAAAAAAATCCCATTTTTTTTTTTTCAAAATCTACAATTTGTGGAGTCCCAATGTAGTGCAGGATTTTTCATGTGATATTGCCAAGCAATTAAAAAATGGTTTTTGTACTCACAAGAAAAAAAAATAATCAGTGCATTCAATCAATTGATTTTAAAAACAAATCATATATACAAAAAAATACTATTAAATAACTGAAATTATATATATATATATATATATATATATATATATATATTATAAAAACTTTATAGATTAAAATAAAGTACAATTTTGCATCAAATTCTATAAAGAAAATTATAATTTTGAGGTTGGGGCGAAAGTCGAATTAGGTAGGATCTGCAATGGACCACGGTAGGTAGCAAAGGCAACATAATTTGTTGCTAACCATTAAAAATCGATATTTTGGTGAACTTTTTCAACAGAAAAGCATAATTTTCGATGGATGTAATCTGTCGCTAAATTTACAATAGATTATATCCGTCCCTGTTGGAGCATAAAAAATATATGTAGTGATGAAAAAGGGAATTATGAATGAAAAGAGAAGAAAAGATTAGAAGAAAGGAGGAGAATGTAAAAAGAGAGAAGAGAGAGTTGATTTGCGCGGGTCCGTGCAACACATTTTGAGTATGAGATCCATTGTGCACTGCGCAACAGGAGTTTATGTAGTGGGGTCCACAACACGAGAATCGAGATTCTACATGTGTGGAAGCTTATAAATACCCCTTCACCCCTTCATTTGAGACACAGAGAAGATCAGAGCTCCTGAAGAAGATTTCGATACTTCTGCAAGGACCGCGCAATAGGGTTTAGTTGTGTGGGTTCGCACAACTATACTCTGTTGCGCCCCAATGATCACATATAGTCCATATGTTGCTCGATTTTCTGAATTCTTTGCAATCTTCTTGGGACTCAATCATTCCTTTATAAAAAGTCATTATTTGAACAAGTGAAGATGGAAGATGAAGATGTTTAGATATTCAAATCCACACAACTCTTCTCTCATGGAGGTGAATATATCACAAGCTAGAAGGTTGTCGAAACTACTACTTGAATTATAATTGTTTTCATGTAATTTGTACTTAACATTTTTTACACTTAATATTGGAATCAAGGGATATGTAAGGATGTAAATGAATTCAGAATGAATTAAATACTTTGTAATGGTTGTTCTCTCATTATTTCTTTGTTGTTATTAAATATGATAATCCCCTAAACCAAATACATTCATTTCTTGTCGAAACAAAATGCCGACTCTATTGGGGAATCTTATTTCTTATTCAATATAAACTTAGAAATTAATGAGAAGACTTTTATCACTATTTGGCATCATACCGATGCCAAAATACTGACGCAAAATTAAGTTTTCGACAGATTCTAGTTAGTAAAAAAAAATCCTGCCTAAAATTCTGCCCGTGGACTAAATGATTTAGTGACAGACTTTTTTTTTTCTAATTTTGCAATAGCGTGATCCGTCATAAAATTTAATGACGAAGCAGATCCATCGTCAAACCAAGTTTTTTACATGGACGAGTTTCATTGTAAAACTGACCATTTTATGTCAATTTTTCACTTGTTTTGGCGTAGTGACAGTTGAAAGTGTGATGTGATTGATGGAATATGAACAATCACAAAGGAGAATTGTAATGAAAGAAGGATCTAGAGAGGCTCTTTGATATAGATAACCATTAACACTAAAGGAATAAACATCAATAAGCTATAACAAAACTATATAAATACAAGACTAATCAAACAAAAAACAAACCCAATACAATCCAACAAGTAAATCAAATTTATCTTTTATCTCAGTTATCCTAAGAGTAACGATAATTAAGTAGCAATAATTCTTAGCTATAGTCTTTTAGTTGTAATCCAAAATTATGCTCAAACGCTGGATTTGTCCTTTATCCAATAATATCATGCAGTTTTTTCAAGAGACATTCTTACCATCGCTCTTAGTGGGCGATTGAGAGTTTTTTTTTTCCTTATGTTTGATTTACAATTGTGCATTAAAAGTCCTTTCTTGCGGAAGGTAAGCGCAACCCATCTTCGAAGGAAGAACCCCACCCTTTGATTATCGCCTGATCATATAGAAATTTGTAAGTGACTAAGTAAGTGATTGTTCTTCCCAATTTCTGGTCACGTTCATATTGGATGTATCTATATAGGGCTGAAGTTAATTGGTTTGGATAGAGTTTCTATATTGATTCTAACACACCCGCACATGTTACATGTGACTGGAAACAAACTGAGCACCAATAGGGCCATATCTCATGCAATTAGATCCACATGGCCGTGTGGGACCCTTTTCGAAAAAAGGCAGCCACCCATTAAAAAATAAAGGAAAAAATGAATAGTCAGGGATGAGGGATGTCACTCCCCAAACTCGAAAACTGGGCTCACAAAATTCATGATCGCCGAATCCGGCGCCGACAGCCTCCGTAGTATCCCATTCTCAGGTCCCGACCCCCATATGTTAAATTCCGATCCTGGGATCTACAAGGAGGATTTTCAACATAAACTCTTTCTATAAGAAGCATAACCATAGCATCACCCAGACATAATCAACAACATCACCACATATCCACTATAATAAAAAAACTTTGAGTACAATGTGGAAGGGAAATATAAGATAGGTATCAAAACTCTAGAAGCTCTGCCACATGCTCCTGCCTCAACTCGACTGCGCCCTAGCGTCACCTGCACACATCTATCATGCATAAGCTTATAGAAAGCTTAGAGGGTGGTGCATGTGTGTGCGCAACGCAGGCGTAAGTATACAATACAAGTCCATAAATCATACAATGTCGAAAATACTAGCAAGTTCATGAATCATATGATATTAGAGTAAGCAGAAATACTGATAAGTCCATGAGTCATACAATATTAGAGTAAGCAGAAATATTGATAAGTCCATGAGTAATATCAAAGTATGCAAAAATACAGACAAGTTCATGAGTCATACAATATCAAAGTATGCGATGCAGATTGGCTATGTAATATGGGGTCGTGGTAAACCAAATGCCATGTACTAGGGATGCAATGTAATATGCGGTGCGAAAGAAATGACTAAGCTAGAGTGGAAGTCGAGATGATATTACGTAGTATCGCAGGCTATGGGGCCCATCAGAAGGGACTTCTATCCAAACTAGTCCCATACCTAAATTTAGATAGCCAGATTTAATGTGGTAAACTCCTGATCTCAGGTTGGTCGTGCACCCTCACCGAAATCCTATCCATTTTAAAGGTACACATAACGATTTAGATGCACACCACCAGCCCGAGTGGATAGTGAATGAATGAATGAATGAATAAGTCAAATGCTGAGCATGCAACTCCTGCTCAGTAAGTCCACATATCAGTATTGTACATCTATGGGATCATCACCGGGGTCTAATACACTATGCGCCAGCTTGCCGCCCCACCTAAGCGAGCAACTGGGCAACTAAAAGAGACCTCACTATCCGCCTACCAATATTGGCCCTGCTTATCGATAGCGGACCCATCCTCAAGCTGGGTCAGACTCTGCCTAGCTTTGGCCCCTACCCTCCACAAACATATCGTGGATGGCCAGATGGGACACCAGAAATCTGTTTTAGCATCGAGCTGCCATAAATGGCCCTGGGTGAAAATTTCTAAACCCTCTTGGTACCAGAGGGCGCCTCAATGTCGAGATTGAGTGGATACATGAGTGCCCGAGTGTTGAATACCAGGAGGCTGTGTCTCCCACTATGTCGTGGTTGGTTAGGAGGGGGTGTGGCCTTACCCGCCCGAGGGTAGGGAGCATAGCTAGACTGAATTTGACTAGCTCGTGAATGGGTTCGCTATTGACGTACCGGGTAGATATTGGCTAACTACTGGCCAGGCAGCTAGTGAGGTCTCTTTCACTTGTATGGTCGCATGTTAGTAGATGGCGATTGCATGGAGAGTGTACTAGATCTCGGTGATTATCTCAAGGATGTACAGTACTGATATGTGGACTTATTGAGTAGGAGTTTCATATTCACTCATTCATTTATTTATTCACTATCCACTCGGGTTGGTGGTGCGCAATTATTTTTTATGTGTACCTTTGCAATGACCACGATTTCGGTTAGGGCGCACGACTAACCTGAGATCAGGAGTCTACTACATTGAGTCTGACTATCCAAATTCAAGTATGAGACTAGTTTGGATAGAAGTCCCTTGTGATGAACCTCATAGCCTACAATACTGTGTACTATCATCCCGACTTCACACTCCAGCTTAGTCATTTCATTCGCATCACATATTGTATAACATCCGCAGGTATATGACATTTTAGGTTAATATGTTTCTGCACTTATATGGCCTAGACAGACTTAACAGGATTTACATATTACATTATACCCTTGGCATATAATATTTGGCTCTCTATGACTCCCTATTTTCATAGCTAATCTGTATTGTGTACTCTGATATCGTATGATTCATGATCTTGCCAGTATTTTTGATATTGTATGATTATGACATTGTATTGGATACTTGACACTTACCTTGTGCACACACTTACACCACCCTCTAAGCTTTTTATAAGCTTATGTATAATAGATGCGTGCAGGTGATGTTAGGTCACAGCAGCGTTAAGCTTGGAGCGTGTGACGGTCTTCTGGAGCTTTGATTTCGATATATGTATTTCCCTTTTAGCACTGTATTCAAATGTTTATATTAGTGGATATGTGATGATGATGTTGCCTTTGTGATTTGGGTAAACATGTGGTTATGCTTCTTATGAGATAAATGTACGTTGGAAAATCCTACTTTTAGGATCCTTAGATCGGAATCTAGCGTATGCATGCTGGAAGCCTAGAATGGGGTACTACGGAGGTTGTCGGCACCAGATTCAGTGATCGAGAATTTTGTGAGCCCAGTTTCCAAGTATGGGGCGTGATAGAAGTTGGTATCAGAGCATAACTTGGGAATACCTGAAGATACATCACGTATCTGCTGATAACTACCCTACACTGTATGATTGTTGAGAGCTTAGAATGGTTAGATCCCCGAGTTTGAATCACTTAGAGATTTTCTGATATAGTTCCCTATCGTTAAGATTGTGAAGCTGCACAGTATTTCAATTTTGATCACTTCTGACCAGGATCCGAGGTTCAGTAAGATCACCATAGTGTTGATGATGCGTATTGGGAGCACAAGGCTGATATTAGAGAGCGTTATCTTCATCCTTTTGTAAATTGATTGAGCCTTGACATATATACTTGATGATGTTTCCTCTTTCCTTGTCTGTTCTGTAAATTTTAAGGATGACTTTTTTAGATGGGGAGAGCTGTCAGGCCCGTATCCTAGCCTGTACTATTCTATAAGCTTTCGTGGTCCTCCCGGTCGAATTTCGGCGATCCGTAATCTGTTATCGGTATTTGCATATGATCCTAAGTTGTGTCCCATATATCAGAGTCGACTCGACCTGAGACTTATACCCTTGCGACCGGGCCATCGCTGTGATTCCGATGCCGGGTCTCATGCGCTGAGGTGATACCTGGGCTAGGAAATGTGGGCCCGCCTTTAGTTTGAGGAAAACGTTGTGTGTTGCTAATCCCAAGAGAATCCATCACATCAATCATATCAATCAAGTACATATCATTTCCATCACTCACACCCATTCCCAAGTACAACCACCCTCCCTAAAGTCAACTTCCTCTTACAATAAAGTACATCCATCCATCACTCACCATCCCTCTCTCCCATCATTTCTCTCCCATCACCTCTCTCTCTCTCATTCTCTCTTTCCATTTTCAAACAACACCCATGAGAGCAATCGTCCAAGCTTCCATGAGAGAAGCTAGTGTGGCCCACCTTCCTACCTCTCATCTCCACCATCCAAAGTCCATCTCGACCGTTAAATCGCACCCCTTGGAGCTCTAGGTCGCATTGGCAGAAGAAAGAATAAGAGATCTAGAGGTGGGTGTTTATTTCATTTAATTTTGCTGAAGGGTCCACATGATTTGGGACCCACTTGATGTATGCATCGTATAAGGAGGGCTCATAGTGGCGGGGTCCCTCTCTCTCTCTCTCTCTCTCTCTCTCTCTTTCCTTGTGCAATGGTCCACCTCGATGGACGATGCTGAGTATGGGGCCCACCAGATATGTGTGTTGAACCACACCGTCCAACAGCCTGTGGACAGTGTTGGACCCACAATGATGTATATCCACTCGTCCATTTTATGGACTTGGGGCCCATGTGTGTTGCATACAGACGGTCCAGCTGTCTGGACGTGGTCCCACCTGTTGTGTGCCTTATATCCCCCACTGTCCATTTCATTTTTTTAGATCATTTTGGATAGACGGGCCACCCTCTACTAGATAGTTTGCTGTCCAGTAGCAGGCCCCTGTTGTTGAAGGCAATCAGACGACAGGCCTATTTTATAAAGGGTGGTGGGCCGCACACATGGATCCACCATGATGTATATATTATATCCCCACTGTCCAGGAGCTGGGACGGTGTGGGGCCTTCCATAATTTATGTGTTAAATCCACATCGTCCAAACCATATGGACGGTGCTGGAGTACTTGGAAGGTGTTGTGGTCCACACCATGATGTAATGTTTTATCCAAGCTAAGGATGTGGGGCCCCTGATGTATTTATTCTATTCATGACCGTCCATTGCATGGACATGGACCCCACTTGAAGTATGGGTTTTATTCATGCCGTTCATCTCGGGACGTGGCTCCACCTGATGCATGTGTTTATCATCACTGTCCATTTGGACGTGTGTGGACCCACACATGTTGTATATGTTGTATCCATACCGTCCATAGTCTAGATGGTCAGATGATCCAGAACGTGGGACCCACAAGGGGTATGTGTTTTATACACACCGTCCAGCGTCCAGACTTGGACGCTGGACCACTTTCAATCAAATAATAATAATAATAATAAATAACAAATAAAATATTATATGATATTAGATGTATATATGTATATGTATGTATGTATGTATGTATGTGGTAGGCCCCATGTGGGACCCACATGCTGGATGGATTGGCCGAGGTTCCACACACTAGCTATATAGCTGTGTACTGACATCAACATTTTTGTGGACCCATCACGATGTATGTGTTAGATCCACACCATCCGTCCATCATGGACCCACCTTTGATGTGTTTTAGACCCAAGCCGTCCACCTGTTTTGCCATGTGGGCCACACCGTGATGTATTTATTTCATCCACACCGTCTAGATGTGCTGGACGGTGCTGGACAATGTTGGGCAATGTTGATGTACATGGACAATGTTTGGACAGTGTTGATCACATTAGCAAGCCATGTACCCCTATGATAGTGTACAGTGATATACATGATACACCTACAACTATTGAAATGATTTTTAGTGTAATCTAAGCCCACTTGAGGCTCATTGCTGCGGTCCATCCATGAGGCCCATCATGATGTATATTTGAGGCCCATGTGATAGGGCCCACCTACCTTGTATTTAAGGCCCATATGATGGGGCCCACCTGCTTGAATCTGAGGCCCATGGGCTAGGCCCATTGTGATGTATTCGTGGCCCATGGGACGTGGCCCATTGTGATGTATTTCTGGCTTATTTGGTAAGGCCCAATGAAATATATTTCCAACCCATATGGCATGGCCCATTGTGATGTTTCTGTAGCCCACTTAATGAGGCACATTATGATTTGCATTAGGCCCCTGGGTTGTGAGGTCATGGGCCCACGATAAGTTTGACTCTATGTGGTTGATGGGCGATGATGGTGAAATGTCCACATTGTGACCTCCCCTTAGGCCCTTTGTTAGCCCGATTCTGATTATTGAGGTTGATCTCGATTGTCTATTCTGATTATTGATTTTGATTCCGATTTTCGAGGCCAATTATCGATGCCGATTCCGATTGTCGAGGCTTATTCTGATTGTTAAGGCTGATTCTGATTGTCAATACCAATTTCGATTGTCGAGGCCAATTTCGATTGTCAATACCGATTTCATTTGTCGAGGCCGATTTCGATTGTCGATACTGACTCTGATTGTTGAAGACGATTCTGATTGTCGAGGCTAATTCCAATTTTAATTGTCGAGGCCAATTTTTGAGGTCGATACCGATTCTGATTGTCTAGTACAATTATCGACACCGATTCTGATTGTTGTGGCTGATTCCGATTGTCGAAGCCGATTATCGAGTTTGATTCTTTTTGTCGAGGCCGATTCTGATTGTTGGGGCTAATTGTCGAGGTCAATTATCGAGGCTGATTCCGATTGTCGAGGCCGGATATCGATGCCAATTATCGAGGCCTAATGTGATGTATATGCGGCCCGTATTTGAGGCTCATTGTGATGTGCATTCGGCTCATGTTTGAGGCCCAATATGATGAAATCAGCTCATTTTCTCTCGTTAAAGTTTCAGCAGATGATTTAGCCAAGTTGTACATCAAAGAGATCATACGGCTACACGGAGTGCATATGGAGATTGTGTCAGATCGAGACACGCGATTCACGTCCATCTTCTGGACTCGAATCCAGGAGGCAATGAGGGTGAAATTGAAGTTCAATACCGCGTTCCATCCACAGACCGATGGGCAGATGGAATGGGTAAATTAGGTATTAGAGGATATGTTGCGGGCATGTGTGCTCGATTTTAAGGACAGTTAGGATGACTGTCTTCCCTACGCTGAGTTCGCTATAACAACAGCTTCCAAGCGAGCATTGGCATGGCTCCCTATGAAGCACTGTATGGGCACCCATGTCGAGCTCCATATTGTTGGGAAGAAGTTTGTGAGAAGAGTTTAATCGGCCGAGATTTACTACAGGCAACCTAAAAAAGAATTGACATCATCAGGCGTCGACTTCTTGCACCCCAGAGTAGACAGAAGAGTTAGGCCGATACCTGATGGCGACAATTGGAATTCAAAGTTGGGGACCATGTATTTCTTAAGGTTTCCCTCATGAAGGGAGTCCTTCAATTTAGCAAGAAAGAAAAACTCACGCCGAGATTCATTGGCCCATTCCAGATTTTAGACTGGGTGGGTATGGTAGCATACCGCCTTACTTTGCCCACACCACTCGCAGGTATGCGCGACGTATTTCATATATTGATGCTGAAGAAATATGTTCCTAACCCTTCCCATATTATTAAATGGGAGCAAGTGCAGTTGAGTGAAAATGCTACTTATGTACTGTGACGAACACGTATTCTAGATAGAAAGGAACAAGTGCTACGCAGCAAAGTGATCCCACTCATGAAAGTATTGTGGACTCACCATACTGAGGAGGAGGCTACTTGGTAAACAGAATCTGAGGTCCGTAAGAAGTACCCTCAGATCCTCGAGGAGTACGAGAAAGTACTAATTTCGGGGATGAAAATTTTCTTTAATGGGTGTAGATTGTAACGTCTTAGAAAAATCTGTACAAAGACCCAAGTACCACCTTAGGCAGAAATCACTAAAGACCGTGTACTGTGGAAATTAGATGAAAATTAATTAAGTACTAAACTAAATAATTACTGGAATTAGCTTGAACCACTATCTATACGAATGGCAAGACCCAAAACCATTAAAAATTGCTAACTCAACATTACTTAAAAACCTAGGAGTAATCTCAAAACCCAGTTGCCCTCGGGAGTACATCGAAACTCTGTATCAGACATGGACTGCACGTCGAAAGTCTGATGATCGTAAAACTATAGGCTTATGGCCATCTTATTGGGCTTGACAACCATCGTGGGAATCGAGCCTAAACGCTATCCAGAAACGCACAACTTGAGCCTTAAGCGAAGTATGTGAGAAACGCGAATAACTTTAGAAAATGAACCCGAACTTAAGTGAATTGGACCGTTCGCTTGCAGGCAAAATTGAAGATTACAGACCATCAGTTTTTGACAAAACTTCATCCATGAATTAGGAAAATTTCCCTACACATATCCGTATACTTGTGGCCCTACTCGAGTGATAACGACTGTTGATCTGATACAGGTCAGTCACGGTTGATCGGCCTATCCAAACGCGCTGAAATCACATCCTGACCTCTAGATCCATTGTCAAGGAACTTACTCTCTAACATAGACAGGTAATGGACCTCTAGATGAGTTCCGTTTACCTGAAACAGACGCCCTTTGGCTATAGCCCAAGTATACCATGGCCCTGCGGCCATTTACATCACTTTTGAGCCTATATAAGGCCCTTAAACCACCCATTCTCTCCCTTATACGAATTTCCTAAAAACCCTAAGGGAGAGAGAGAGAAAAGGAGAGAAAAGAGGAAGGAAGAGGGATTCTTGGAGATCGTTGCTGGGATTCTCTCCCACAACTCCACACCTCGATTCACCTACCCATTATGCTACACAACTCGTTTCAACGACAATTTAGGTAAAAAAATCCTAACCCTAACACCATAGTTAAGGAATAGAATAGTTGTTTGTCAACCTAGCTAACGGATTTCCTGATTTAGGTACCCGTTGTGCTGTATTTGGGAACGTAGGATACGAACTGAGTTCGTAACGAGTATACTGACGAAAAGTATGGACTATAAACGTTTAGGTTATGGTTTTCAAGGATTTCAATGTCAGCAATGATTTATATATGACTTGATTGTTGCCACGTGACCTTAGATATGACATTTTCCATATATTACACATGTATGAACTATGTTGAACAAATATGCATTTCATGTGTTTGTTGAAATGTTTGAATGAACTTGCAATTATGATTTATGCTTGCCATGACTATTAATCTGGAATTCATGTTTATTGTTTGTATGACAACTTCTTTGTGCAAGGATTTGCCGTAATATATGTTGTAACTAATTTAGTCTATGTATATAGTAATGTGTAGCCTAATTGTTTAATAAATGCCTGAATGAGAAATTGTTGGTGAATTGTATTTATTAAAGGTATTGAGATAGGATTCTCAATTACCTTATCCATATTTATGATTTTCCTCATGTAATCTAAATTTCTAATACGCGATTTGTGGATGGAATGCATATGTATAATAATATGTTCATTGTGTTTGATAAAATGCCTAAATGAAAGATTTACTTGAATTGTTTGTTAAATGCTTATATGATTATCACATGTATCCACATGCTGCGTTCGAGTATGATAGGGACTACTACGTAGTCCAGACAATTGGTAACGGTTCCCGATTGAGTGGTCGAACTAGCCTCGCCACATTAGATACGTTCGATGAATCCAAGCTGTATGGTGATTTTTGATAGTGGTTAGGCCAAGTGGAGTGCTTATTCACTCCATGTCGATTAATCCCGCGTGCGCTCATATCAATCAAACTTGTCAAATAACCCGATTAGCCTATTATGTGTTTACCATGTATGGATGCTACTGCTTGAATATAAGGTACCACTTACCAATGTAAAACCCATTTCAACCATGGTACCAAGATCCGTTAAGACTCATGAGCTGGACATGGTGCTATGGGACACCGTGGTCGAGCTGTCAGCCTATGCTGGGGTGACGAGCTTCCCCGTAGTGACCAGTGAGCAATCCAACCTCGTGAGCTGGATATGGTGGTGTATAGGACACTTTATTCGAATTGTTGGCCTATGTTTAGGTGACGAGCCTCCCGTAGTGACTTCGAGTATAAACACTTGAATTTACCTATCCACTGCTTTCATTAGGGGTGATGCCCTACAACTTGCCTAACGTATGTGATTAACTACGATTAACGACCTTGAATGGATCCCCACTCGGGTAAATGATATAAAGGGAGGTACCTTAGCTTCTTGAATCTACTGTATGAATAAGCTTAATTAAGAATTTGGTTAACACAACCATGCACTGCATTGCATGTGCTTTGGCGAGGAAGCGCACGTTTAGGAAGTTTGTCATGCATGAATTGTTGATGAAGTTGCTGAGGAAGTGCAGGTGAGGGCATACATCATTACCGCATATCATTCCTACATTAATAAGAGCAACTAGGAATATTTGTTGTATTACTTTATCATTATTGCTTGACTGAATTGATAACATGTTAACATTTGCCATATAGTACCACTAAGTTGATCACTCACTCCCACTTTGGGATGGTGTTTTAAAATACCGACCAGACTCTATTTTAGTTGCAGATGACACTATAAGAAATCCCACTTTTAGCGACAAAAATTTTTGTCGCTAAAAGCCAAATTTTTATAGCTAAAACTTTTAGTGACGAAAATTTTCGTCGCTAAAAGACCGACGTAAAAAGTTATTATCAACGAAAATTTTGAATCATCAGCAAAGGTAAGCTTTTTAGCGACGAAAATTTTTGTTGCTAAAAACAAATTGTTAAACTTTTAGCAACGGTAGTTTTCGTTGTTAAAAATAATTACAAGACTTTTAGCGACAAAAATTTTCGTCGCTAAAAACTAATTGTTAAACTTTTAGCAATGATAATTTTCGTCGCTAAAAATAATTACAAGGCTTTTAGTAAAGAAAATTTTCTTCGCTAAAAAATATTCTTTAAAGTTTTAGGGACGAACATATTCGTCGCTAAAAATAATTACAAGACTTTTAGCGACGAAAATTTTTGTTGCTAAAAAGTAATTGTTAAACTTTTAACAATGATAGTTTTCGTTGCTAAAAATAATTACAAGACTTTTATCGACGAAAATTTTCGTCGCTAAAAAATATTCTTTAAAGTTTTAGTGATGAAAATATTCGTCGCTAAAAATAATTACAAGACTTTTAGCGACGAAAATTTTCGTCGCTAAAAACTAATTGTTAAACTTTTAGCAACGATAGTTTTCATCACTAAAAATAATTACAAGACTTTTAGTGACGAAAATTTTCGTCGCTAAAAAATATTCTTTAAAGTTTTAGTGATGAAAATATTCGTCACTAAAAATAATTACAAGACTTTTAGTGACGAAAATATTCGTCACTAAAAACTAATTGTTAAACTTTTAACAATGATAGTTTTCGTCGCTAAAAATAGTTACAAGACTTTTAGCGACGAACATTTTCGTTGCTAAAAAATATTCGTTAATGTTTTAGCGACGAAATTTTTTCGCTAAAAGTCTTTTTTTTTTATTATAACACACCTGTTAATATATATTTCATCATATTCTTCCTGATATACACCTGTTATATAATATATTTCATCATATTCATATCCATCTAAACCCAAACTAGTAAATCCATCCAAACATAAAAGTACATTCATCCAAACATAAACAATCTTATCCACATCACATTCATTCACGCATAAATACATATAAGTTTAACATCATAAGCAAAAATATAAAAAATCACAAAGATGAAGGCAAAGGTGGTGGGGCATCGGTCGATAAGCATGCAACGAGAGCCTGAAACATCTTCGTTATCCGTCGCTTATGCTCCACTCGCATCTCCTCCATCATCCTCTCCTGCTCCTCCTTCTGCTTCACCTGCATCTCCTCCATCCTCCTCTCCTGCTCTTCCTTCTGCTTTGCCAGCTCCTCCATCATCCTCCTCTCCTGCTCCTCCTTCTGCCTGTCCACCTGCTCTCTGATGTCATGGACGACGACCCGTAGCTGCCGAACCTCTCTCTCTACGACATCAGCTTGGCGTACGGCATTGTCGCCAATGACGATGGATCGGCTGAAGGAAGCTTTAGCGGGTGCCATGAGCTTGGCACCATGGCCAACCCGATGCACATATCCAGAACGGGTGCCAAGCACTTGACTCAGGATCTCTGACTCACTCCGCTGAGTACCATCGGGAGTGGAATGACTGCGTAAGGTGTCCATCTCCTCCTGTAATGAAAACATATGAATTTTCATAATAAATGACATTATTATAATTTAATGTAATTAAATTTTACAATGTAAGAATTTTTACCCAAATCTCGCTGGCTCTAGGATGTACCCAAGATCCCGTCGCCTACCGACAGTAAGTCCCTCTATAGAAGTCTACTGGTCCGGGCTCCTGGCTAGTAACGGAATCTCGCTGCGTAATTGAAAGGACAATAGAGTTAATATAAATGCATGGAAAGAATATATAAACTAATAATTACCAGTAATTTCTTACCATGTCGTGACGAAATTGTACAAATGACTTTAAACCAGCTACGTGGTTCACTTCTAACTTTTTCCTGTTGTCAGAATTTATTTTGCTCCTCTTCTGAACACATTATTCATAATATATTGTTATTAATTATAAATTTAATTATTACGTTAACATATCGTAAATATGTAAATATTACCTGAAAAGAATCAGATGAAAATTTATCACAGAGTATCTGCCAGTCATCACGGGTCACGTGCGGTGGTGCGGACAGTGCGACCTCCCCGTGGCTCACACACTGCTTATACCGCTGGTGTAACTTACCGCGGTAATCCTTGAACCACTCCTTGATCATGTCGTCGACGGCATGAGAGATGTGTAGAATACTCAAATCTAAGTCAAATTTATCTTGCAGTTTCTTAAGTAATAGATTAAGTCAATAAACTTATTAAGAAAATAACTTAACCGTAAATGAACTTTTATAAAATAAATTAATATTTATAAGTATAGGTTTAGGTTAAGGTTAAGGTTAAGATTTAGGTTTAGGTTAAGGTTATAGGTTTTGGTTAAGGTTTAGGTTTAGGTTATAGGTTATAGGTTATAGCTTTAGGGAATTGAGAATAGGTTAAGGTTTAGGTTTAGGAAATCGGGTTTGGGTTTGGGATCGGGTTTAGGTTTGGGTTTTCATGTTTACATTTAGGTTTAGGTTTAGGGATTTGAGAATACATTTAGGTTTTAGGTTTAGGTTTAGGTTTAAGTTTTAGTTTATAGGTTTAGGTTTAGGTTAAGGTTAGGTTATAAGTTAAAAGTTTAGGTTATATGTTATAGGTTAAGGTTTAAGTTTAGGTTTTGGTTTAGGTTAAGGTTATAGGTTTTGGTTTAGGTTTAGGTTTAAGTTAAGCAGTTGAGATTATGATTAGGTGTAGGTTTAGGTTTAAGGATTTGATAATACATTTAGGTTTTAGGTTTAGGTTTAGGTTTAGGTTTTAGGTTTAGGTTAAGGTTATAGGTTTAGGTTAGGTTTCGGTTTAACTATAGGGAACTGAGAATGGGTTAAGGTTTAGGTTTAGGAAATTGGGTTCGGGTTCGGATTGATTTTTAGGTTTGGATTTTCAAGTTTAGGTTTAGGTTTAGGTTAGGGAGTTGAGATGAGGATGTAGGTTTAGGTTTAGGGATTTGAGAATACATTTAGGTTTTAGGTTTAGGTTTAGGTTTAGGTTTAAGTTTTAGTTTATAGGTTTAGCTTATAGGTTTAGGTTTAGGTTTGTCACGCCACAGACTCGGTAACCGGATTCACAAGGAACCAGATGGCCGGTTCTGGCCGCAACAGCCTCCGTAGTACCCCATTCTCGGCTCCTGAAGCAGGTTCCGATCCTGGGATCCTACAAGGAGGATTTCCATAACAATATAACCATTTCCAATACGAGCATACCCAAGATCACAACAAGTAAATCTGAGAATAAAAAAGGCACTTATCACAAAATCCACTAAGAATTTGAACTTTTACAAGTTTACATGAGGTCCAAAAGGACATACATAAGATAATAGAAGAAAGAAAGGAAGGATGCAATACTGGGTCCTCAAGCTCAGCTCTAATCCAAACTCTGCCACTGCGACACCTGCCTAGGATCTCCTGCACGCATCAATGTGCATAAGCTTATAGAGGCTTAGAGGGTGGTGTAAGTGTGTGATAA
The DNA here is from genome assembly GCF_029962835.1 of Magnolia sinica. Classification (NCBI taxonomy): domain Eukaryota; kingdom Viridiplantae; phylum Streptophyta; class Magnoliopsida; order Magnoliales; family Magnoliaceae; genus Magnolia; species Magnolia sinica. The sequence goes on from NC_080584.1 coordinate 56,240,459, forward strand.
TAGTGCACAGAAGAATAATAGGAGATACAGGAAGGAGACATGCTCAATGAGAATATCACTAGCCTTACCAAGGCTTATCATGAATATGATGCAATGAGTACTGGATGCCATACCAAGGCAATGCATGAAGGGGCTTACATAACCAATACTAATGCGATGCAGGTAATACTAGTGCTCATAACCAAACCATATGTCAAGTATATTTCCAATCATAAGGAAATCACCGGGGTCCATTACACTGCTGGATGACTGCCGCTCTACAGACCCCGCACAGTCAAACAAGCGTAAGAGACCTCACTACCCGCCTGTGGACAACCAATCACCAGCAAGGCCTGACGGTAGCGGACCCATTCACGAGCTGGTCAGACTCAGCCTAGCAATGCCCTCTTACATCAGGCGAGTAAGGCCACACCCCTATCCAACCGACTACACGACAGTGGGAGTCGCGGCCTAATAGTATAAGGCCCTCGTGCGCTCATATATTCCACTCGGTCACGGCGTTGGAGCAGATCCTTGGTACAATGGAAGTTTTGGAAATTTCACCCATGGGCATCCTATGCACCCAGTATGCTCAAGTAACATTTCCGGTGTCCAAACATGGCCATCCATGATGTATCTATGGAGGCTACAACCCTGATGAAGCAAGGGTGATAATGCTCATATTATGCAATGCCAGATGCATGAATCACACAATCAACTATGCATCAATCCCAAGCATCCAACATGCTCAAGAGGGAATATTACGTCCCTCGGGAAGACAGCATGCAATGCCCAATGGCACAATCATAACCACACACACAGTGTCATCCAAGCATACAATGATGCACATGGGTCATGAAGATGGGTCTAGGCGCATTATGCGGCGATATACAAAGTAAATTACATTCCTCCTATCCAAGAAGGAATTAAGACTAGGTACTTAGACAATATCCATAAGGAATCCCACCTCTAGTGGGGGCCCATTTACCTGGGGTAGCCCATAAGACTAAGCATACAACTACGAGTCTAAGTAATATAGAAATAAGCCTAGCAACTGTCTAAGATAAGTATCCAATCACTTTTAAATACAACCAGACCTAGAGGGGTCCATAATGGGGACATTTAACCACCATTCCCCAAAAAGGCATATCTACCATGAACTATATGGATAAAAGCCCAAGGCCTACATTTAAGATAAAAATAAAAGTAACCACATACATATATTCCTCATAATAGGCCATAAAAAGATATAATACCACTTTTAACAACATGGCTCTAAGAGGGGAATTAAGGCCCAAGGCCCAATTCCCAATGGCCATAGAATCCATGCATTAAGTTGGACTTGGTGGGCAGCCCGCGTATACAATATATGACCCAAAAAAAGGTTTAAGTTTGGATGAAATGGGCCCCACTATATCAGCCCAATAATTAGCAATTTAAGTAGGCAACCGAGGGCCCAATACTATCCTTACCTCAGCCCACAAGTCCATCAAAATGGTGGAAGTCGGCCCAATGTATGGTTGGGCCAAGCTAGGATGTCCCTGCCCAATCTGGGCTCACTGGATGTCCCAAAATTCTGATCTTAAGATGGGGTCTTCATAAGATCACTAAAAGTGACCTAAAAGAATGCACTGATTAAGCCCAAGGATTATAAGAAAGCATAAGCATGTAACACGTACACAAGTTCTCAATATGGTGAGCCCCACAGTTAAATAAAGTTGTAACCATAAAATTGTACATTGAAGGCCCTTTGATAAACTTTTGGCCCGTTTGACTTCCTGGGCCTGCTAAGGTCCAGAAATTAGTTGAGTATGTGGAAATAATCTCATGAAGGCCAACTATACTCACTGGGGAACCGCACCAGATGGAGAGTATGTATATATCATGAAAAGATCAAGTAGGCCTACTACTGGATTGTGAGTCCAGCAGCAACCCAAGGCAGAGAGTGCTTCCACAATCGGGCGATCCAAGGCTTGGACGGCCTGGACCAAACATGCATTAAGGTAGGTTCTACATACATGCACATTGAGCCTTAAATAAATGACATAAGGTCTATGGTGGGCCTTTAACCACCCATAGAGAAACCTTTGAGCTTACCTTAGGATCACCCAGGAGGACATCCAACCTCAACTGGTTTTCAAGAGGTAGCTCACCACTACCCATATAATGAAAGATCTAAGGCCTAAGCAATGTGTGGACTAGTAGGCCATACACCAAGCCCAACTCATAAGCCATATAGTGGGCCCTCAAGTAAGGTTTGGGCCCAACCACAAAGGTCATAATTCCACATATTGTGGTGGGCTTCATGGGCAGCCCAGTGATTCATTTACATGGGCAAGTTTCACATTTAACACAAGTGAGTTGGGCCTCACTTTTGGCCTAAGTACAGGGTCAGTTTAATGGGCAGCCAAGGGCCCGACTTCTTGTGTATCATTGCCCCTAAGCCCATCACAATAGATAGGAGAGTATAGGCTCAAGATCAGTGGGCCTATCCAAAAGAACTGAGTCCACAAGGCCTACTTGCTAACACAAACATGCATATACTATATCACATAATGGGCCCTAAAGAAATAGCCCAAAACAAAAGTCATCCAATTCATACATTATGGTGGGCTTGAGGGCAGCCCATAAACCCAAGAATACACATATGCAAGGCATATACTGACAGTGTGGGCCTTACCACATCAGCCCAAAGACTTAGCAAGGCCCTCCACACTATACATTTATGTGGGCCCCGCAAGTCAGCCCATAATTAAGCATTTCATGAGGGCATCACGGCTAATAAATACACACGGTCAGCCTGTAGACGGCTCGTTGGGCCTGTGAAACAATAAGGTCAGGCCCTACACGATCTTAGGCTCAAGAAATAGGTTTCCAGCCCATTGGGTCTATAAACTTTCAAAAATCTGGTTAAGGCTAACCCCCAACATCACCACAAAGGTGGGCCTTAAGAGGAACTAATTATGCCCAAAAATGTCTAAGGAAATAAGGCAAGGGAGTATGTACAATACTCCCTTAAATCTGGTGGGCCACAATAGCTCCAAAACAATCAACTATGGAGCGAATTTGGGCCCCTTACTGGAATTTCAGCCCACCCACTTCCTGGGCCTGCTGGAATCCAGAAATTTATGTAATTCAGATGGGTTACTAGCCCATGGTGACCCACACATATCACAGTGGGTCCCACCGGATGAGAGGGGAATCCACAACACATATTAGAAGTGGGCCATGCCGCTGGAATACAGGCCCAGCAACAGCCCAAGGTAGGGGCGTCCCGTGATGGGTAGTCCTACGGGCCTGAGTATCTGGCCCAAAACTGACCCAAGTTTGCAGGCCACACCACGGTCAGTACAGGGGCCCGATGGCCATGAAAATTTACAAGATGGTCCTCCCATAGGTGGACCATGAATCCTCAAAATTTTGTGATTTTTGGACGATCAGAAGTATTTTAATTAATTTAAATAAATCAGACCATCAAGAAAATCTGGTGAATCGGGACACCTGGACGTGGTGAGCCATTCCAGCACTTGTCACGGTGTACACAGGGCTCCATTGGCCCCAAAAATTTGTAAGTGAGTCCCACCATGGGTGGACCACCTCTCTGTAAATTTTCATGATTTTAGGATACTCAGAAGTATTTAAATTAATTTAAAGAATACAATCTATCCAGGGTGAAATATTGCTGGAATATAACTGTCCTGAATTTGGGCCATCCAATGGGTGGGTTCTGGGCCTCCAAAATTCCTGAAATTTGGACCTAAGGTCCCTCATCAAGCCTAAAACAAGGTGGCATCCAGAAATATGGCCCACCTTCTTAGAAATTATTTTTTTAATATTATTTTTATGGGACTATGCTGCTGGACTGCACAGCAGAAATTTCTGGCAGTCCAGTATGTTGGCCCCCCCTTTTTGGATGCCCAAATAGGATTCCTTGGCCCTGAAATTTTGTGGATAGGTCCTACTATGGGTGGGACACCTCCCTACAAAAATTTAGGATTTTTGGGATAGTAAAAATATTTTATTTAACTCATGCAATTTATGGACAGCAAGGTCCAGATTTTTATTTTCCTGCTGCAGTAATGCTGCTGTCCCTGACTTTAGCACCCCATTTGAGTGGGCCCAGGTCTACGTAAGTTTGGAAAAATACAAGGCCAACCTTCCTATACAAGTATACATTAAGGTGGGGTCCACAAAGGTGGCCCAGCATTTCAAAATCAGGCTGATATTTATGAGTTTCCAGCAAACAGTGTAGCTGGACAGTCCAGAAAAATCTGGACCGTCCACCCTCCTTGGCCCACCCTTTTGGGTGATCAAATAGGGACATTTGAAGCTGAGGTTTAGCATACTTTTAGGTGGGGTCCATACCTCAAAGAGAAGTCTAAGAAATCAGGAAAAATGAGACCACAAACAAGGCCTACAACACATACATTACAGCATAAAAAAAATTCCAGCAATCTGGATAGCAACATGTTGCTGTCTAGATCAGCCCCAAAATTTAATAAATGGGAAATAAATCATAGATTCCATAAGGTGGGGTCCACCCTGATGTGTCACACAACTCCTAGGCCCAGCACCTCCCCAAGAAAATCCATAAAATCAGGCCCAAAGGCTTTCCAAATCAAGCAGCAAAACTAGGCAGCATAGTTGGGCCTGGGTGTCCAACAACTTGGGCCTGGATGTCCCAAAATTTAAAAATTCTGGTTGCATGGCACATCAGGTGGGCCACATAATCATTACATCCAAACCATAGAAAGTGGAGAAGAGAGGAATAAAGGAAATCTCATCAAGATGGGGTCCATGGAGAATGGCCCCATCAAGATCACATGCATGCAAGTGATGGCTAAAAAGACCTTATCCAAGGAGTGGTGGACCTTCACCATTGATGTGGTGAGTCCTACACTCTCCATATGAAGCAACAAAAGATCTATGACAATAAGAATCATGCAATCTATCCTACATGCTCACCCACTTGTTGGATCTTCAAGATTCTTCAACTACCATGCTCCTTAAGCTTCAAGGAAAGAGGTTCAATGGTGATGATGGATCTTTGATGGTTAGATCTAGGGGAGAAGAAGAGGATAGAGGGCTGGAAAATTTCAGCAATGGAGGACATTTGCAAAGAGGAGAAGAGAGAAATGAAGAAAGAGAGAGGGAGATGAGAGAGTTTCTAAGGTTGAAATGATTGCTTTCTTAGAAAAGGATGAATTTTTGAAAAGAGAAATAATCATTGCTCATGGGATAAGGTGGCTCATCATTGCCTAGAGAAGCCAATCTCATCATGGTTTTCTTGAGAAAAGAAGCCATCATTGCTAGGCTAAGGTGGCTTACATGGGGAATAGTGCACATGGGGAAATGTGCAATCAGGTGGGTCCCACCAAAAATGCAATCAACGGTCCAAATAATGTGCGGCCCATAACTTTCGATGGACACGCCGGATTTATGCATGAGATGCGGCGCTAGAACCGCGGCGACGATGCGATCGCAATGGCATAGGTCTTGGGTCAATCCGAGTCGGGTCTACGTGACCAAACTCAAGGGTGACCGCAATCACTATCCGAAAGTCGCGGGTCGCCGAAATTTGACCGGTAGGACCGCGGGACCAAAATACACGAGATGCATACTCACACACACACATGCAAACATGTGAACTCGGGTCAGGTCTCACAAGGTTTTAGGTTTACGGTTAAGGTTATGTTATAGGTTATAAGTTTAGGTTATAGGTTTTGGTTTAGGTTAAGGTTATAGGTTTTGGTTTAGGCTTAGGTTTTAGGTTTAGGTTAAGGTTATAAGTTTAGGTTATAGGTTTAGGTTTAGGTTATGGGTTATAGGTTTAAGTTATAGCTTTAGGGAATTGAGAATAGGTTAAGGTTTAGGTTTAGGAAATCGAGTTCGGGTTCGGGATCGGGATTAGGTTTAGGTTTTCAAGTTTAGGTTTAGGTTAGGGAGTTGAGATTAGGATTAGGTGTAGGTTTAGGTTTAGGGATTTGAGAATACATTTAGGTTTAAGGTTTAGGTTTAGGTTTAAGGTTTAGGTTAAGGTTTCGGTTTTAGGTTTAGGTTAAGGTTAAGGTTAGGTTATAAGTTATAAGTTTAGGTTATGGGTTATTGGTTATTGGTTAAGGTTTAGGTCATAGGTTTTGGTTAAGGTTAAGGTTATAGGTTTAGGTTTAGGTTAAGGTTTATGTTATAGGTTTAGGTTAAGGTTTAGGTTTAGGTTGTAAGTTATAGCTTTGGGGAATTGAGAATAGGTTAAGATTTAGGTTTAGGAAATCGGGTTCAGGTTCGGGATCAGGTTTAGGTTTGGGTTTTCAAGCTTTGGTTTAGGTTTAGATTAGGGAGTTGAGATTAGGATTAGGTGTATGTTTAGGTTTAGGGATTTGAGAATACATTTAGGTTTTAGATTTAGGTTTAGGTTTAGGTTTTAGGTTTAGGTTATAGGTTATAGGTTATAGGCTATAACTTTAGGGAATTTAGAATAGGTTAAGGTTTAAGTTTAGGAAATCGGGTTCGGGATCGAGTTTAGGTTTGGGTTTTTAAGTGTAGGTTTAGGTTTAGGTTAAGGAGTTGAGATTAGGATTAGGTGTTGGTTTAAGTTTAGGGATTTGAGAATACATTTAGGTTTTAGATTTAGATTTAGGTTTAGGTTTGACGTTTAGGTTCTGGTTATAGGTTATAGGTTATAGTTTTAGGAAATTGAAAATAGGTTAAGGTTTAGGTTTAGGAAATCGGGTTCGGGTTCGGGATCGGGTTTAGGTTTGGATTTTCAAGTTTAGGTTTAGGTTTAGATTAGGGAGTTGAGATTAGGATTAGGTGTATGTTTAGGTTTAGGGATTTGATAAGACATTTAGGTTTTAAGTTTCGGTTTAGGTTATCGGTTATAGGTTAAGGTTTAGGTTTTAGGTTTAGGTTAGGTTATAGGTTATAAGTTTAGGTTATAGGTTATAGGTTAAGGTTTATGTCATAGGTTTTGGTTTAGGTTAAGCCTATAGGTTTAGGTTTAGGTTATAGCTTTTGGGATTTGAGAATAGGTTTTGGTTATAATTATAGGTTTAGGTTAGGTTATAGGTTAAGGTTTAGGGAATTGAGTTTAGGTTATAGGTTATAGGTTTAGATTTAGGTTATAGGTTTTGGGATTTGAGAATAGGTTTAGGTTATAAGAATAGGTTTAGGTTAGGTTATAGGTTAAGGTTTAGGGAATTGAGTTTAGGTTTAGGTTATATAGGTTTAGGTTTAGGTTTTAGGTTTAGGTATAGGCTTAGGTTATGGGTTATATGTTTAGGTTTAGGTTTAGGAATTCAGGTTCGGGTTCGTGTTTGGGTTCGGGTTTATGTTCGGGTTTAGGTTATAGGTTTAGGTTTAGGTTATAGGTTATAGGTTTAGGTTAAGGTTGAGGTTTAGGTTATAGGTTTAGGTTAAGGTTTAGGTTAATGTTGTAGGTTAAAGGTTATAAGTATAGGTTATAGGTTTAGGTTATAAATGTAGGTTATAAGTGTAGGTTAGAGGTGGTTTAAGTTATAGGTTATAAGTTTAGGTTATGTTTAGGGTTTTGGTTATAAGTATAGGTTTAGGTTAATGTTGTAGTTTATAGTAGGGAATTGAGAATACATTTATGTTTTAGATTTAGGTTTAGGTTTAGGTTTAGGAAATCAGGTTCGAGTTTCGGATCGGGTTTAGGTTTGAGTTTTCAAGTTTAGGTTTAGGTTTAGGTTAGGGAGTTGAGATTAGGATTAGTTGTATGTTTAGGTTTAGGGATTTAAGAATACATTTAGGTTTAGGTTTCAGTTTAGGTTTTAGATTATAGGTTAAGGTTTAGGTTTTAGTTTTAGGTTAGGTTATAGGTTATAAGTTTAGGTTAGTTATAAGTTTAGGTTATAGGTTATAGGTTATAGGTTAAGGTTTAGGTCATAGTTTTTGGTTTAGGTTAAGGTTATAGGTTTAGGTTTAGGTTATAGGTTTTGGGATTTGAGAATAGGTTTAGGTTATAAGTATAGGTTTAGGTTAGGTTATAGGTTAAGGTTTAGGGAATTGAGTTTAGGTTATAGGTTTACGTTATAGGTTATAGGTTTAGGTTAAGGTTTAGGTTTAGGTTATAGGTTTTGGGATTTGAGAATAGGTTTAGGTTATAAGTACAGGTTTAGGTTAGGTCATAGGTTAAGGTTTAGGGAATTGAGTTTAGGTTATAGGTTAAGGTTATAGGTTTAGGCTTAGGTTATATAGGTTTAGGTTTAGGGTTTAGGTTTAGGTATGGGCTTAGGTTATGGGTTATATGTTTAGGTTTAGGTTTAGGAATTCGAGTTCGGGTTCGAGTTCATGTTTGGGTTCGGGTTTATGTTCGGGTTTAGGTTATAGGTTTAGTTTTAGGTTATAGGTTATAAGTTTAGGTTAAGGTTATAGGTTTTGGGATTTTAGAATAGGTTTAGTACTACGTGAAAAATGAAAAAAAAAAGGACAGATTTTGAAACGGTCTAGGACCATCTCTAAAATTTCTTGGTTTAAAGACGGTTTAGAGACAGCCGTAAACCATCTTTAAAATTTTAGACGGCTCTTGACTATCCCTAATACTGTCTTAAAATGTTGAACCTCCACAAATCATTTAAGATGATCTTCTACCGTCTTATATGCGGTCATCTGAGACGGTCAATGACCGTCCGCATTAGAGACGGTCTTTGACCGTCTTATATGCGGTCATCTGAGACGGTCATTGGCTGTCTTTTACTTGTAATATGAGACTATCAAAGACGGTCTTTATTAGAGATGGTCCTTAGCTGTCTTATAGACCTGTCAAAGACCGTATCTATTAGAAACTATCAAAGACCATCTCTATTAAAGACTATCACAGATCGTCTCTATTAGAGACGGTCCTAAATCGTCTCTAATGCTCAGGTCAAAAATTAAGAAGCTCAAAAAAATTATGAATTTTGAAAAAAAAATAGTTGAGAAGCTTAGAAAAATAATTAATAATGTTTAAGAAAAATTTAAATTTTGAAAAAAAAAGCTGTAATTTTATAAAAATCTAGATTTTGAAAAAAAAATTAAGAACTTTGAATAATGTTGATAAATTTAAACAAAATTGTGAAAAATTGATAAATTGAAAAATGTATATATTTTAAAAAAGAAAACCAAATTTTGTATTTTGACAGAAAAATTGAAAATTTATATAACAAAAGTGAGATTAAAAAAAAATGATATTTTGAAAAATAAAAACTAGATTTTGTATTTTGACAAGAAAAATTGAAAAGTTAGATAACAAAAGTGAGATTTTGATAAAAAAATGATATTTTGAAAAAGAAAATTTAAAAAATTAAACAAATTTGTGAAAAAATTGACAAATTGTAAAAAAATATATATTTTTTTAAAAAAGAAAACTAGATTTTGTAAAAAAAAATGTTAAATTTATTTATAATAAAATTGATATTTAGTTAAAAGAGTAAAAAAAAATATACATTTTGAAAAAAAATGTTAAATTTATTTGTGAAAAATAAAATTACTAAATGATTAGGCACATCCACTAATCGAACCTTTAATCATTTTTGGACAATCTAATCAGTTCAAATTGAAGAGTAAATATCTTCAGATGTTTAAATCAAATTTCACTGAAATTGTTGATCAATCTTGTATGCCTAATATTTTTCTCATATGTAGCGTGATTGAGGCGAGTAACTAGTCAAATTGAGAGTATTGATCAGTAAAATAGAGTGAATGGACCAGACATATAAAATGGGCCAAATATTCTGGTTAAAATTGTGACCCAACTTACTAACCTTGTGAGAACCTAAGAATTGATGTTAGTAAGTTTTGTGGGGCCCATCATGATGTGTGTTGAACATCAACACCATGGATTTGATGTGTCCCCTTTCGGTTATGAGATATCTCAAAAATCATCGGTAAATGAAACTCAAGTGGACCATACCATTTAAAACTATGTGACGACATCCTAAAAAATATAAAAACACTTGGTGGGGCCCACATGAGGTTTGGATGTGGTTGAAACTTGGTCTGACCCCTCATTTAAGTGGGACACACATAATGAGTGAGTTGGATATGTGAATCACATTTAGGCAGGCCCAATATATGATTATGAATGTTTTAAGGAAACCTTCTCCACTTCATTTAAGTGAGTTACTCGTTACCTTTACCAGAGTAAACTCTGTAGGGTGCATCGTTATTTATTTATTTTATCCACTCCATTCATCCATGTTAACAGATAATTTGAGGTCTAAAGAAAAAAAAGGAAGCATATCCAAAGCTCAAGTGGACCAAACCATAGGAAATAGTGTGATTGAATCTCTACCATTTAAAATTTCTCGGAGGCCATAAAAGTTTTCGATCAAGCTGATGTTTGTGTTTTCTATTCATTTATATATTTTTGATATTATGAACAACCTTTAACTATTTTTGGAGAATCTGATCAGTCCGGACATGAAGAGTAAACAACTTCAGATGTTTAAATCAAAATTCACTCAAATTGTTGATCAATCTTGTTTGCCCAATATCTTTCTCATATGTAGTATTATCAAGGCGAGTAACTAGTCAAATTGAGTGTAATGATCAATAAAATAGAGTGAATGGACCAGACATGTAAAATGGGCCCATCATGATGTGTGTCGAACATCAACACCGTGCATTTAATGTCTCCCCTTTAGCTTATGAGATATCTCAAAAATCATCCATATACGAAACTCAGGTGTTGATTACCATCTAAAACTATGTGAAGACATCTAAAAAAATATAAACAGTATAATATTGGATGTCATACCATTTTGGGGCCATAAAAGTTTTGGATCAAGCTGATTTTTGTTTTTTCCCTTCATCTGGCCCTGTATGACCTAATCAGCATATTAGATGTCAAATAAACAGTACAATAAGCCTTAGGAGGATTTTAATGATGGATATCCAATTACTATTGATTTCATGTGGTGTGGGGCACCTAAGATTTATGTGGTGGGGTCCACTACAGATTTTTATCTACCTCATTCTTTAGCTCATGACGTAATGATATCTCAAAATGGATGGACGGTGTGGATATAACAAATACATCATAGTGGCGCCCATAAAACTGGGTGGTTGTTGGTCGGTGCTCTATGGGTCCCACCATGATGTATGTGTTTCATCCATGCCGTCCATCCATTTTTACAAATCATATTAGGGCTCAATGCTAAAAATGAGAGGGATATAAATCTTAGGTGGACCACACCACATGAAAACAATAGTGATTGGATATCCACCATTAAAACCCTCCCAAGGCCCACTGTACTTTTTGTTTGACATCCAATCTGTTGATTAGGTCATATAGGCCTAGATGAAGGGAAAAAAATATCAGATTGATCCAAAACTTTATATGGCCCCTTGTTGAGGGTCGAATATTGCATATTAGACCCTAGTTATTACTTTTTTTACGAACATGATACTATTTAATGCCCTATTTAATCGTGTTTGTGATGCAAGGTACATTCACAAGCGTAAGACTAAAAAGGATGCTTAAAGCATAGATTTAATAATCTAATGACACCAAAGGCAAGGGACAGACCCCAGGGGACCAAGATTGAAGGATTTACACGTCAGATATCCTAGGAAATCAAGCCGTTCACGTTAAAGAGGCCTGAAAGTCATCCAGTACATAAGATCATAAGGTTTCCACCATCTGTTTGGCTCGAAACTTTATATCTGGCCTAAGGACCATAAATTAACCGCACACATCAAAATTCAGCCCTTGGATCAGTATATAAGTGACCCGATGGACAAGATCAGACAATAACCATTAAGAGAGCATCTTAGTCATCCTTGAGAGATTAGGGCCCAAACTTGACCGATGAAAAGAGCACAAAAATTGGTGAATATTCACCAAATTTTACTTCTTTTGGACGGTGTAGTAGGGAGGAATGAATGATAGACTATTCTAAAAGAGAGAGTGATAAATTTGTAAATAAATAAAATTTCATATGCATGCATGTAAAGGATAACAAAGGGTTGCTTCAATGGTGGGTAGTGCCTCATCACAGGTGGATAGTGTGGCCCATATAGAGTTTGGATTTACTTCATACTTTAACCCATGGGCTTACACGTTACTGAGAAAATGATGAATGGAGTGGATCCCCAAGAATATCATTAGAAGTGGCCCTACCTATTTTTTGAAGAAAGCATCCAAATTGCTTACTACTGGGTTGATAGTGGGCCCCACCCATCATCACTTTTCATGATTTGGACCATCTAATGTGTCCCATGGGGCGGCAATAACCTATGCCTAGGTGGCAGAATTACACAAGATCATGAAGATTGGTTTTCACCCCCCAAAAGGTTTTTAATGGTCGACGCTTATTCAACACTGTTTCCTATAATGTGGTCCAGTTGAGATTGGGATATACCTCATTTTTTATCTCATACCATAAAATGAAATGGAAAAATAGATGGATGGCAATGATGAAACACATACATCATGGTGGGGTCCACAGAGCACTGACCACGTGACCCGCTCGTGAGACCGTGAGAGAGACTTTGAAGTCTCTCTCACTCTCTGTCCTCTCTCACCCTTGCTCTCGCTCTCGCTCTCGCGCCCTCTTTCGCTCTCTGTCCTCTCTCTCTCTCTCGGTCCTCTCTCCACCGCGTCCTCCCTCTGTCTCTCTGTCTCTCTCGGTGCTCTCTCTCTCGTGCATCCTCTCTCTCTCTCTATCTTTCTTGGTCCTCTCTTTCTCTCTCACATCATCTAAAGCTCGATTGATTGTGATCGGGGCTTCAACTCAAACAGTTATCTCTCTCTCTCTCTCAATCTCTCTCAATCTCAATACTAATTGAAATGATTTGGGGATTTAAGGATTTGGGGATTTAGGGATTTAGGGATTTGGGGATTTGGGGATTTAGGGATTTGGGAATTTAAGGATTTGGGGATTTAGGGATTTGGGGATTTGGGGATTTAGAGATTTGGGGATTTTGGGATTTAAGGATTTGGGGATTTGGGGATTTGGGGATTTAGAGATTTAGGGTTTAAGGTGGGCCCTACTGAGTTTACTCAGTATAATAAGGGCCTGTTTGGCCAGGCAAATTGGATGGTATTAGAGTGGATTGCACGGATTTAAAGGTAATGCTATCTGTGTCAGTGGATTGGTGCAAGATCTATGGGATTGCTATATCTAGTCTGTTTGGCACACCCGACCAATCCCAAGATTAAGCCTTCCAATCCCTTTCAATCCCTCGAACCAAACACGTCCCATGCAATTTTGCTGATAAACTCCCCTTTGGGATATTCTAATAAAATTAATTTTGTTGATTAAAAAAAGTAAAAAAAAAAAAAAAGAAAGAAAAGAAAAGAAAGAAAGATTGTATTTTCCTTAGCATTCATATTACAGGTAATTTACCATGTTTGGGCTGAAAGGGTTAGCAGCACGGTTCAGAATTTCAGTTTGCTCAACTGGAGGCTGCTGGGGCTGATGGTTCAGTGATCTAAACAGTTAATATATGGGCCCTACTGTGGACTTGGAAGATCCTATCTGTATTTAGCCTTTACCTGGTTGAATTTGCACAGTTGTTGTATTTTCTCTCTTAACCGTCTGTTGAAGGGTTAACATTCTTACAATCTGTGGGAGTTTGGTGCATAGGACATCCACTATGGGACCCATAATATCGACTGTTTATAAGACTGAAAGGTGGCTGCAACCTGCCCCTACTTGTGCAAACCGGAAACGCAAAGGGAACTATACATTTTTTTCAGCCTAAACATTGTATAATAACTCTTCATATTATGAGTTTGGGCTTTAGATTGCTACTACGTTTCTAGTTGGGCCTGAAACTTGAAAGGAATGCAACTGCAATTTGAGGGCTAGTTCCCTGCCATGAATGCTTGGTATCATGATTATAATTTGACCATTCCATCTTGATTAGACTGAATGCTCCCAATCAAATTGACTTATGTGTCCAGATGCAGCCTAAAGTCGGTATTTGGAATTTGATCCTTTCCTCTATGTTGAGCTAATAATCACAGTTGAGTTCAATAGTGCAGCTAAATGCAACCTGAGTTGTTTCTCTAACCATGGAATTTCAAGTGTGTTGCTTTGACATTGAAATCTCACATGAAGCAGTATCTTTTTTGGTGTCTTGACTTTCTAGCAATATTGTCAAATGACATTAGCCATCTTGAGTGACCCAAGTTGCCTATGCGCATACTATATGCTAAGGCAACTGTCACAAATGTGACTGTTGGGACAGTATGCCGTCACATACTATATATGTTATGTTGCTGTTTCAATTTTGAAGGGACCACAACCGCTGCTTCTGCTGTTGTTGTTAGGTAATTCTCTGACTATGATGATTAGTAGTGTCTTTCCTTGTAAAATATCCATTTTAGTCTAATGAAAAGTGTTGCTTGACTAATATGGCTCCAAAACTATTCCTTATATTATTATTTGGACTCCTGGCTGAGCAGTGGATGTTTAATTCATGCAGTGTCTTATCGAGTATAATGCAGCATTAGCATCAATCTGCTTCATGTTTATGCTCACATTTGTTGATGATGTCCTTGATGTCCCGTAGAGAATGTAAGTTCTGGTTTCATCCTTGATGGCTTCCATATGTGCTTGAGAAGCTTGACTCAGTCTTTTTTTCATTCCGGTTTCTCATTCTAGAGAATTTCACACTTTTAAACTATTTAAGGGCCACGAAAGTTTTAGATCAAGCTGATATTTATGCCATTTCTGAAGGTCCATGGAAGAAAAAGAACCTGCCATAATTTGGTATTGTCACTCAATGCATTGCGCTTCAAAGAGTCAATGACCAATGCCTGATAAATGTTCTTTTGAAGATAAATGCCAAGGTCAGTTGTCACTGAAATATCATGTCCCTTCCCTTCCCTCAAAGAGTGACAGTACTTGTTTCAATTTTCTTGGATGGATGATGAATGTATTTGCAAATGTAAATGAAAATAAAAAACTTATAATATATATATATGTTATCAATGGAGGATACATTGTTTAGGGAGACATGAAATTCTTGTAGCTTATGGTATGGTGCCCCAAAATCGGTTGTATGTTACTAGTATGTAGTAGATAATATTAGGTTCAACAGTAGATAATAACCTAAACCTAAACCTATAACCTACACTTATAACCTAAACCTACACCTAATCCTAATCTCAACTCCTTAACCTAAACCTAAACCTAAACTTGAAAACCCAAACCTAAACCCGAACTCAAACCCGATTTCCTAAACCTAAACTTACACCTATTTTCAATTCCCTAAACCTTAACCTTTAACCTAACACAAACCTAAACCTATAACCTACACTTATAACCTAAACCTATAAACTTAACCTAAACTTAAAACCTAACCTAAACCTTAACCTATAACCTATAACCTAAACCTAAACCTCTATAACCTAAACCTAAACCTTAACCTATAACCTAAACTTATAACCTTAACCTAAACCTATTCTCAAATCCCAAAACCTATACTTATAACCTAAACCTAAACCTTAACCTATAACCTAAACCTAAACTTATAACCTTAACCTAAACTTATAACCTTAACCTATAACCTAAACCTATACTTATAACCTTAACCTAAACTTAAACTTGGAAATTGATGGAGCAGACCCGGATGTGTGTCGGAGCTATTCGGATGAGCGGGGGTCCCTAGAAGGTAGGAACCGCTATTATGACCATGATAAAGCTGTCCATTTCCTATAGATAGCATTGGACGGGCCTGACAATTTGCACAGGCCATGTTTATGTATTTGATTGAAATTAATAGAGTAGACCTGAATGTGCGTCGGAGCTATCCGGATGTTGAGCGGGGGTCCCTGGAAGGTGGGAACCGCTGTTATGACAATGATGAAGCAGTCTAATTCCTATGGACAATATTAGAAGGGCCTGGCCAATTGGAGCAGGCTATGTTTATATTTGTATTTGCAGGGATCACACCCTTAACCTATAACCTAAACCTATTCTCAAATCCCAAAACCTATAACTACAACCTAAACCTTAACCTATAACCTAAACTCATTTCCCTAAATTTAACCTACAACCTAACCTAAACTAATACTTATAACCTAAACCTATTATCAAATCCCAAAACCTATAACCTAAACCTATAACCTATAACCTATAACCTAATCATAATTCCCTAAACCTTAACCTATAACCTAACCTAAACCTATACTTATAACCTAAACCTATTCTGGAATCCCGAAACCTATAACTATAACCTAAACCTTAACCAAAAACCTATAACCTAACCTAAACCTATAACCTAAACCAATAACCTTAACCTAAACCTATAACCTAAACTTAAACCTAAACCTAAACATATAACCTATACCTAAACCTAAACTTATAACCTAAACCTATTCTCAAATCCCTAAACCTATAAACTAAACCTAAACCTAAACCTAAACCTAAACCTATAACGTATAACTTGTAACCAAAACCTATAACCTAAACCTATTCTCAAATCCCTAAACCTATAACTTAAACCTAAACCTATAACCAATAACCTAAACCTATTTAACCTAAACCTAATCCTAAACTTAAACCTTAACCTAAACCTATAATCAAAACCCATAACCTATAACCTAAACCTTAACCTATAACCTAAACCTTAACCTACAACCTATAACCTAAACTCAATTCCCAAAACCTTAACCTATAACCTAACCTAAACCTAAACCTAAACCTATAACCTTAACCTAAACATAAAACCTAAACCTAAACCTATACTTATAACCTAAACCTATTCTTATAACCTAAACCTATTCTCAAATCCCAAAACCTATAACCTAAACCTAAACCTAAACCTATAACCTAAACCTAAAATCTAAACCTAAACCTACACTTATAACCTATAACCTAAACCTATAACCTAAACCTAAACATAAAACCCAAACGTAAAGCAGATCCCGAACCTAAACCCAATTTCCTAAACTTAAACCTTAATGTATTCTCAAATCCCTAAACCTAAACCTACACCTAATCTTAATCTCAAGTCCCTAACCTAAACTTAAACCTAAACTTGAAAACCCAAACCTAAACCCAATCCCGAACCCGAACCCGATTTCCTAAACCTAAACCTTAATCTATTCTCAATTCCCTAAACCTATAGCTTATAACCTAAACTTAAACCTTAACCTTAACCTAAACCAAAGCCTAAACCTTAACCTAAACTTAAACCTAAACCTATAACCTTAACCTAAACCAAAACCAATGCCTGAAAACCTTAACCTATAACCTATAACCTAAACTTATAACCTATAACCTAACCATAATCTAAACCTAAAACCTAAACCTTAACCTATAACCTAAAACCTAAAACTAAACCTAAAACCTAAATGTATTCCCAAATCCCTAAACCTAAACTTACACCTAATCCTAATCTCAACTCCCTAACCTAAACCTAAACCTAAACTTGAAAACCCAAACCTAAACCCGATCCTGAACTTGAACCCGATTTCCTAAACCTAAACCTTAATCTATTCTCAATTACCTAAACTTATATCTTATAACCTAAACCTAAACCTAAACCTTAACCTTAACCTAAACCTAAACCTACAACCTATAACCTAAACCTAAACGTAAAACCTCAATGTATTCTCAAATCCGTAAACATAAACCTGCACCTAATACTAATCTCAACTCCCTAACCTAAACCTAAACCTAAACTTGAAAACCCAAACCTAAACCCGATCCCAAACCCGAACCCGATTTCCTAAACCTAAACCTTAACCTATTCTCAATTCCCTAATCCTATAGCTTATACCCTTAACCTAAACCTTAACCTAAACCTAAACTTAAACCTTAACCTAAACCTACAACCTTAATCTAAACCAAAACCTATGACCATAACCTATAACCTATAACCTAAACTTATAACCTATAACCTAACCTTAACCTAAACCTAAAACTTAAACCTTAACCTATAACCTAAAACCAAAACTTAAACCTAAAACATAAATGTATTCTCAAATCACTAAACCTAAACCTACGTACACCTAATCCTAATCTCAACTCCCTAGCCTAAACCTAAACCTAAACTTAAAAACCCAAACCTAAACCTGATCCCGAACCCGAACCCGCTTTCCTAAACCTAAACCTTAACCTATTATCAATTCCCTAAACCTATAGCTTATAACCTAAACCTAAACCTTAACCTAAACCTAAACCTAAACCTTAACCTAAACCAAAACCTATGACCTTAACCTATAACCTATAACCTAAACTTATAACCTATAACCTAACCTTAACATAAACCTATAACCTAAACCTTAATCTATAACATAAAACATAAACCTAAACCTAAAACTTAAATGTATTCTCAAATCCCTAAAGTTAAAACTAAACCTAATCCTAATCTCAACTCCCTAACCTAAACCTAAACCTAAACTTGAAAACCCAAACCTAAACCCGTTCCTGAACCCAAACCTGATTTCCTAAACCTAAACCTTAACCTAATCTCAATTCCCTAAACCTATAGCTTATAACCTAAACTTAAACCTAAACCTATAACCTAAAACCTAAACCAAAACCTAAAACTTAAATGTATTCTCAAATCCCTAAACCTAAACCTACACTTAATCCTAATCTCAACTCCCTAACCTAAACCTAAACCTAAACTTGAAAACCCAAACCTAAACCCAATCCCAAACCCGAACCCGATTTCCTAAACCTAAACCTTAACCTATTCTCAATTCTCTAAACCTATATCTTATAACCTGAACCTTAACCTAAACTTAAACCTAAACCGTAACCTAAAACTAAACCTAAACCGAAACCTATAACCTTAACCTTAACCTAAAACCTATGACCTAAAACCTTTACCTATAACCTATAACCTAAACTTATAACCTAAAACCTAACCTTAACCTAAACCTTAACCTATAACCTAAAACCTAAACCTAAACCTTAAACCTAAATGTATTCTCAAATCCCTAAACCTAAACCTACACCTAATCCTAATCTCAACTCCCTAACTTAAACCTAAACCTAAACTTGAAAATCCAAACCTAAACCCGTTCCCAAACCCAAACCTAATTTCCTAAACCTAAACCTTAACCTATTCTCAATTCCCTAAACCTATAGCTTATAACCTAAACCTAAACCTTAACCTAAACCTATAACCTTAACCTAAACCAAAACTTATGACCTAAAACCTTAACCTATAACCTATAACCTAAACTTATAACCTATAACCAAACCTTAACATAAAGCTAAAACCTAAACCTTAACCTATAGCGTAAAACCTAAACCTAAACCTAAAACCTAAATGTATTCTCAAATCCCTAAACCTAAACCCACACCTAATCCTAATCTCATCTCCCTAACCTAACCCTAAACCTAAACTTGAAAACCCAAACATAAACCCGATCGCGAACCTGAACCCGATTTCCTAAACCTAAACCTTAACCTATTCTTAATTCCCTAAACCTATAGCTTATAACCTAAACCTAAACATTAACCTAAACGTAAACCTAAACCTAAACTTGTAACCTATAACCTAAACCTAAACCTAAAACCTAAAGGTATTCTCAAATCCCTAAGCCTAAACCTACACTTAATCCCAATCTCAACCTCCAAACCTAAACCTAAACCTAAACTTGAAAACCCAAACCTAAACCCGATCCCGAACCCGACCCGATTTCGTAAACCTAAACCTTAACCTATTCTCAATTCCGTAAACCTATAGCTTATAACCTAAACCTAAACCTTAACATAAACCTAAACCTAAACCTTAACCTAAACATATAACCTTAACCTAAACCAAAACCTATGACCTAAAACCTTAACCTATAACCTAACCTTAACATAAACCTAAAACCTAAACCTGAACCTGTAACCTAAAACGTAAACCTAAACCTAAAACCTAAATGTATTCTCAAATCCCTAAACCTAAATCCACACCTAATCCTAATCTCAACTCCCTAACCTAAACCTAAACCTAAACTTGAAAACCCAAACCTTAAACCCGATCCCGAACCCGAACCCGATTTCCTAAACCTAAACCTTAACCTATTCTCAATTCCCTAAACCTATAGCTTATAACCTAAACCTAAACCTTAACCTTAACCTAAACCGAAGCCTAAACCTTAACCTTAACCTAAACCTAAACCTATAACCTTAACCTAAACCAAAACCTATGACCGAAAACCTTAACCTATAGCCTATAACCTAAACTTATAACCTATAACTTAACCTTAATCTAAACCTAAAACCTAAACCTTAACCTATAACCTAAAACCTAAATGTATTCCCAAATCCCTAAACCTAAACTTACACCTAATCCTAATCTCAACTCCCTAACCTAAACCTAAACCTAAACTTGAAAACCCAAACCTAAACCCGATCCTGAACTTGAACCCGATTTCCTAAACCTAAACCTTAATCTATTCTCAATTACCTAAACTTATATCTTATAACCTAAACCTAAACCTAAACCTTAACCTTAACCTTAACCTAAACCTACAACCTATAACCTAAACCTAAACCTAAAACCTAAACGTATTCTCAAATCCGTAAACATAAACCTGCACCTAATACTAATCTCAACTCCCTAACCTAAACCTAAATCTAAACTTGAAAACCCAAACCTAAACCCGATCCCAAACCCGAACCCAATTTCCTAAACCTAAACCTTAACCTATTCTCAATTCCCTAATCCTATAGCTTATACCCTTAACCTAAACCTAAACTTAAACCTTAACCTAAACCTATAACCTTAATCTAAACCAAAACCTATGACCTTAACCTATAACCTATAACCTAAACTTATAACCTATAACCTAACCTTAACCTTAACCTAAAACCTAAACCTTAACCTATAACCTAAAACCAAAGCCTAAACCTAAAACATAAATGTATTCTTAAATCCCTAAACCTAAACCTACGTACACCTAATCCTAATCTCAACTCCCTAGCCTAAACCTAAACCTAAACTTAAAAACCCAAACCTAAACCTGATCCCGAACCCGAACCCGCTTTCCTAAATCTAAACCTTAACCTATTATCAATTCCCTAAACCTATAGCTTATAACCTAAACCTAAACCTAAACCTAAACCTTAACCTAAACCAAAACCTATGACCTTAACCTATAACCTATAACCTAAACTTATAACCTATAACCTAACCTTAATATAAACCTAAAACCTAAACCTTAATCTATAACGTAAAATATAAACCTAAACCTAAAACGTAAATGTATTCTTAAATCCCTAAACTTAAAACTAAACCTAATCCTAATCTCAACTCCCTAACCTATACCTAAACCTAAACTTGAAAACCCAAACCTAAACCCGTTCCCGAACCCTAACCTGATTTCTTAAACCTAAACCTTTACCTAATCTCAATTCCCTAAACCTATAGCTTATAACCTAAACCTAAACCTAAACCTATAACCTAAAACCTAAACCTAAACCTTTACCTAATCTCAATTCCCTAAACCTATAGCTTATAACCTAAACCTAAACCTAAACCTATAACCTAAAACCTAAACCTAAACCTAAAACCTAAATGTATTCTCAAATCCCTAAACCTAAACCTACAATTAATCCTAATCTCAACTCCCTAACCTAACCCTAAACCTAACCTTGAAAACCCAAACCTAAACCCAATCCCGAACCCGAACCCGATTTCCTGAACCTAAACCTTAACCTATTCTCAATTCCCTAAACCTATAGCTTATAACCTGAACCTTAACCTAAACTTAAACCTAAACTGTAACCTAAAGCTAAACCTAAACCTAAACCTATAACCTTAACCTTAACCTAAAACCTATGACCTAAAACCTTTACCTATAACATATAACCTAAACTTATAACCTAAAACCTAACCTTAACCTAAACCTTAACCTATAACCTAAAACCTAAACCTAAACCTTAAACCTAAATGTATTCTCAAATCCCTAAACCTAAACCTACACCTAATCCTAATCTCAACTCCCTAACTTAAACCTAAACCTAAACTTGAAAACCCAAACCTAAACCCGATCCCAAACCCGAACCTAATTTCCTAAACCTAAACCTTAACCTATTCTCAATTCCCTAAACCTATAGCTTATAACCTAAACCCAAACCTTAACCTAAACCTATAACCTTAACCTAAACCAAAACCTATGACCTAAAACCTTAACCTATAACCTATAACCTAAACTTATAACCTATAACCAAACCTTAACATAAACCTAAAACCTAAACCTTAACATATAGCGTAAAACCTAAACCTAAACCTAAAACCTAAATGTATTCTCAAATCTCTAAACCTAAACCTACACCTAATCCTAATCTCATCTCCCTAACCTAACCCTAAACCTAAACTTGAAAACCCAAGCATAAACCTGATCTCGAACCCGAACCCGATTTCCTAAACCTAAACCTTAACCTATTCTCAATTCCCTAAACCTATAGCTTATAACCTAAACCTAAACCTTAACCTAAACATAAACCTAAACCTAAACCTGTAACCTATAACCTAAACCTAAACCTAAAACCTAAAGGTATTCTCAAATCCCTAAGCCTAAACCTACACTTAATCCTAATCTCAACCTCCTAACCTAAACTTAAACCTAAACTTGAAAACACAAACCTAAACCCGATCCCGAACCTGAACCCGATTTCCTAAACCTAAACCTTAACCTATTCTCAATTCCCTAAACCTATAGCTTATAACCTAAACCTAAACCTTAACATAAACCTAAACCTAAACCTTAACCTAAACCTATAACCTTAACCTAAACCAAAACCTATGACCTAAAACCTTAACCTATAACCTATAACTTATAACCTAACCTTAACATAAACCTAAAACCTAAACCTGAACCTGTAACCTAAAACGTAAACCTAAACCTAAAACCTAAATGTATTCTCAAATCTCTAAACCTAAGTCCACACCTAATCCTAATCTCAACTCCCTAACCTAAACCTAAACCTAAACTTGAAAACCCAAACCTTAAACCCGATCCCGAACCCGAACTCGATTTCCTAAACCTAAACCTTAACCTATTCTCAATTCCCTAAACCTAAACCTTAACGTAAACCTAAACCTAAACCTTAACCTAAACCTATATCCTATAACCTAAACCTAAACCTAAAACCTAAATGTATTCTCAAATCCCTAAACCTAAACCTTCACCTATTCCTAATCTCAACTCCCTAACCTAAACCTAAACCTAAACTTGAAAACGCAAACCTAAACCCGATCCCGAACCCGAACCTGATTTCCTATACCTGAATCTTAACCTATTCTCAATTCCCTAAACCTATAGCTTATAACCTAAACCTAAACCTAAACCTAAATCTATAATCTTAAGCTAAACAAAACCTATGACCTAAAACCTTAACTTATAACCTATAACCTAAACTTGTAACATATAACCTAACTTTAACCTTAACCTAAACCTAAACCTAAAACCTAAATGTATTCTCAAATCCCTAAACCTAAACATACACCTAATCCTAATCTCAACTCCCTAACCTTAACCTAAACTTAAACTTGAAAACCCAAACCTAAACCCAATCCTGAACCCGAACCTGATTGCTGTAATAATGTAGCCCAATCACATGGCAACAAACAAAAATGTATCCCTTTTAACACATGCCCCTTTTTACAAAGCTTTAATTTTTGTTGTTGTTTCTATTAACTTGAATTGAAAAACTTTTTTAGATTATTTGCTTGCATTAGTTTTATTTCAATGATTAGTTTTATTTTAAAAAAGTGTGCCCACTTTTTGGGAAGAAGTTTCTGCAATTCTTCATGATTCTAATTATAATGTTTTGTTGGTTAAATATTTTTTTATTAGATGAAAGACACAAAAAGAAAATTGTTGCTGATTTTTTTCTTTTTTCTATTTATGATGTTGAACTTATAAGTATTTATGAGTGGATGAATGTAATGTGGATAAGATTGTTTGTGTTTGGATGGATGTAGTTTATGTTTGGATGAATGTAGTTTATGTTTGGATGGATTTACATAGTTTGGGTTTAGATGGATGTGAATGTGAATATGATGAAATATATCATATAAAAGGTGTATATCAGGAAGAATACGATGATGTATTTCTGACGGCTTTAGGCCGTCCATATTTTTCTAAATATTCAAATATGAGACGGTTGAAGACCGTCCTTTTAAGGGTCATAAGAGACGGTCCATGACTGTCCTTTTAAGGGTCATAAGAGACGGTTTATAGCAGTCTTTTTTAGGGATGGTCCATGTTCGTCCTTTTAAGGGTCATAAGAGACGGTTCATAGCAGTCCTTTTAAAGGACGGTCCATGATCGTCCTTTTAAGGGTCATAAGAGACGGTTCATAGCAGTCCTTTTAAAGGACGGTCCATGACTGTCCTTTTAAGGGTCATAAGAGACGATTCATGACAATCCTTTTTAACGATGGTCCATGACCGTCCTTATTACAGACGGTCCATGACCGTCCTTTAAATGTCAATAAGAACGACGGTTCATGACCGTCCTTTAACTGTCAATAAGAATTACAGTTCATGACCGTCCTTTAAGTAATACGACGCCCCAAAATATGACAGCCCATGCGATGGTTCAAAACTATCCATTTTAGAAATTTGTGACGGTTTTCAACCGTCTTTTTTTCGTTGTTTTAGCATAGTGTAGGTTTAAGTTATAGGTTTAGGTTTAGGTTATAGGTTATAGGTTTAGGTTAGGGTTATAGGTTTTGGGATTTGAGAATAGGTTTAGGTTTAGGTTTAGGAAATCGAGTTCAGGTTTGGGATCGGGTTTAGGTTTGGGTTTTCAAGTTTAGGTTTTGGTTAGGGAGTTGAGATTAAGTTTAGGTGTAGGTTTAGGCTTAGGGATTTGAGAATACATTTAGATTTTAAGTTTAGGTTTAAGTTTAGGTTTTAGGTTTAGGTTAAGGTTTTAGTTATAGGTTATAGCTAAAATGATTTGTAGGTTTAGGTTTAGAGTGTAGGTTTAGGTTTAACGATTTGTCAGGCTTGTGTCCTAGTGGCCATTTCGTTCCTTAAGGCCCCATGGTCCTCCCGCGCTACGCCAAAACTGTGAAAAAAGGACGGTCCAAAATCGCCTCAAATGACCAAAAAGGACGGTCATGGACCGTCGCATGGGCCGTCAAATTTTGACGTGTCGCATTACTTAAAGGATGGTCAAAAATCGTCATTCTTATTGATAAAAAAAGGACGGTCATGGACTGTCTCTTATGAGCCTTCAAAGGACGGTCATGGACTGTCATAGATCGTCTCTAATGAGCCTTCAAAGGATGGCCATGGACCGTCCTTTAAAAGGACGGTCATGGACCGTCCTTAAAAAGGACTGTCATGGACCGTCTCTTATGGCCCTTCAAAGGACGGTTATAGACCATCCTTTAAAAGGACAGTCATGGATCGTCCTTAAAAAGGACTGTCATGGACCATCTCTTGTGAGCCTTCAAAGGACGGCCATAGACCGTCCCTTATGAGCCTTCAAAGCACATTTTCAAATTTGAGAGGATCAATATACACTTGTTACAATATATTTCATCGTATTCTTCTTGATATACACCTGTTATTTAATATATTTCATCATATTCACATTCATATCCATCTAAACCCAAACTACGTAAATCCAACATAAACTACATTCATCCAAATATAAACTACATCCATCCAAACTCAAACAATCTTATCCACATTACATTCATCCACGCATAAATACATATAAGTTTAACATCATAAATAAAAAAAGGAAAAAAATCAGCAACAATTTTCTTTTTATCTTTTATCTGTAAAAAAAATATATTAAACCAACAAAACATTATAATTCAGAATCATGAAGAATTGCATAAACTTCCTCCAAAAAAATGGGCACTTTTTAAAAATAAAACTGATCATTAAAATAAAACTAATGCAAGCAAATAATGCAAAAAAGTGTTTCAATTCAAGTTAATAGAAACAACAATAAAAATTAAATCTCTATAAAAAGGGGCATGTGTTAAAAGGGATACATTCTTGTTTGTTGCCATGTGATTGGGCAACAATTCAAGTTAATAGAAACAACAACAAAAATTAAAGCTTTGTAAAAAGGGGCATGTGTTAAAAGGGATACATTCTTGTTTCTTGCCATGTGATTGGGCTACATTATTACAACAATTGGGTTTGGGTTCGGGTTCGAGTTTAGGTTTGGGTTTTCAAGTTTAGGTTTAGGTTTAGGTTAGAGAGTTGAGATTATGATTAGGTGTAGGTCTAGGTTTAAGGATTTGAGAATACATTTAGGTTTTAGGTTTAGGTTTAGGTTTTAGGTTTTAGGTTATAGGTTTAGGTTTAGGTTTAGGATTAGGTTTTAGGTTATAGGTTATAAGTTTAGGTTATAGGTTATAGGTTATAGGTTATAGGTTATAGGTTAAGGTTTAGGTTATAGGTTTTGGTTTAGGTTTAGGTTTATGTTAAGGTTTAGGTTAAGGTTTTAGTTATAGGTTATAGCTTTAGGGAATTGAGAATAGGTGAAGGTTAAGGTTTAGGTTTAGGAAATCGGGTCCGGGTTCAGGATCGGGTTTAGGTTTGGATTTTCAAGTTTAGGTTAGGGAGTTGAGATTAGGATTAGGTGTAGGTTTAGGTTTAAGGATTTGAGAATATATTTCAATTTTAGGTTTCGGTTTAGGGTTTAGGCTTAGGTTTAGGTTATAGGTTTAAGTTATAAGTGTAGGTAATAGGTTTAGGTTTAGGTTAGGGAATTGAGAATAGGTTAAGGTTTAAATTTAGGAAATCGGGTTCGGGTTTGGGATCGTGTTTAGGTTTGGGTTTTCAAGTTTAGGTTTAGGTTTAGGTTTAGGTTAGGGAGTTGAGATTAGGATTAGGTATAGGTTTAGGTTTAGAGATTTGAGAATACATTTTAGTTTTAGGTTTAGGTTTAGGTTTAGGTTATAAGCTATAGGTGTAAGGAATTGAGAATAGGTTAATGTTTAGGTTTAGGAAATCGGGTTCGGGTTCGGGATTGGGTTTAGGTTTGGCTTTTCAAGTTTAGGTTTATGTTTAGGTTTAGGTTAGGGAGTTGAGATTAGGATTAGGTATAAGTTTAGGTTTAGGGATTTGAGAATACATTTAGGTTTTAGGTTTAGGTTTAGGTTATAGGTTATTGGTTTAGGTTAAGTGTGAGACCCGCCCAAGTTCGCATGTGTGCATGTGTGTGTGTGAGTATGCATTCCGTCCATCTTGATCCCGCGGTCCTACCGGTCGAATCCCGGCGACCCGTGGCCCTTGGATAGTGTTTGCGGTCATCCATGAGCCCAGTCATGAAGACCCGACTCGGATCGAGTTGAGACCTATACCATTGTGATCGCATTGTCGCCGCGGTTCCAACGGCGCATCTTGTGCATCCATTCGATGTGTAGATCGTAAATTGGGTGCATTTTATTTTGTAAGCCCTTGATCATGATCATGCGGCCCACCTAGGGGTGGTGTGCATGGATTTCTAGGTAGGTCCCATCTCTTGGAACTATTTCTAACACACACTACCTAGGCCCTATCCCTACACCACCCATCTCTAAAACACCACCCACTAACCTAAAAAGCCTACTAACCCTACAACATTGTTTCTAACTCCCTATTACCATGATTTCTCTTCTCTATCCTAGGTAAGAAACTCATGATTACTTAGCTTAAAAGAGATTTTTCTCTCTTTCCCTCTCATTTCTCTCTCTTCTCTTCTTCCCTAGCAACATTCCTCCAAAAATTTCCAAATTCTCCAGCCCCTTCTCTTCCTTTTTCCTCTTAATCCATCCATTAAAAACCCATCTCATCCATCTATCTTGGTTCCTTAGAACATTTGGAGCTTGGTGATCCAAGTTTTGGTGAAGATATTTAGGTGGGTGCTTCTTTATTCCATGTAATATCCCTTCCATAGTGTAGATCTTCTTCTTCTTTCATTCGGAAAGTGTAGGACCCACCAATCAATGGTGGAGATCCCACACAATTTCTTGGATGTGGCCAAATGGTCCATCTTATGCATGCATGTCCCATGCATGGGGTTTCCTCTTGATGGACCCCATCATGGAGGGTTCTCCACATTCCATAACTTGATGGGTCATCTAGACCCTTGTATCATGGTTAAGATGGTATCTCATCCATTCATCTCAAGTGTAGATTATGCATGATGAAGATCCATGGTGAAATATAGATGGAAATGCAATGTATGGGTGTGATTGTGTTGGGGAAGGCTCAATAGTGACGGAGCCTTCTCCCAATGGCCGGAATGTTTTTATTTCTCTTATTCTACCTTTCTTATGATTACTGATGATGTGTGTGGTCCACTTGGCGGGCCTGGACAGTCTAGAAAACTCCAGCTAGGGTGGGACATCCTTACCCACCTACACTATGGTTGGGTGTCCCATTTGCTGACCTTTATTGATGCATGCAAGTGTGGTAACCTTGGGATTTGTTTTGGACATTTGTGGGGCCCACTAGGGAGGGCCATAGGACCTAGTTCTTGGAGTATTCCCCTTTTTATTTAGCTTATATAATTAATTTTATCCAAGTACATGTTGCTGTCCAGAATTTTTTGGACAGTTTCTGGTTGATTTTGGACCAGATTTTGGGACTGTTTGGGGGACTATTCATAACCACCAAATATACTTTTCTAAAAGGTGGGGATCTCATTTTAATTTCTTCCAAATTTCAGCCCAATCTGACATTCATAGGGGTCCCAAAGGTGTGGTCCAAGTGAGGTGGACAGTTTGGATTTTTTGTACTGTTCCAGCAGCAATCCACCCTGGACAGGTTAGAATTTCAAAATTTATTAAAATAGTTTTGGGTGTGAAAAAATTATAAAAATTTAAATAAATGTGGACCACCCATGCTAGGACCCACCTAAAAAATTTTGAGGCCAATGGACACCTGTACACACCATAGTGTGGCTGGACCGGCCCATTATAACATGGCGTCCAGATCAGTCCGATTTTCAGGACAGATGGATTTCTTTAAATGAATTAAATATTTACAGATGTCCAAAAATTTTGAAATTTTTTGGGGGTGTGTCCCACCTATGGTAGTGTCACTCTGTAAAATTTCAGCTCCAACGGACCTCATTTGGGCGTCCAAAAGAATGGGCAAAGATAGTTGGACTGCCAGATTTTCTGCTGTACAGTCTAGCAATATGCCTTAATAAAACCATAATTCAAAAATATTTCCTCTGATGGTGGGCCACCTTTTCAGGTTACCTCTCATTGTATGCATGATGAGGGACCTTGGCCCTCAATTTCCAGAGTTTTAGAGGCCCTGGACCCACTCCAATGGAGTGCCCAAATTTAAGACAGCAACATGTTATAATTATGCTTGGCCTTTGGGCTGAAATTTTGAGGAGTGAGGCCCACCACATTGTGAAGATCTTAGAGGGAATAATTTATACCTTTGGTTCCTTCAATGTTGGGCTTAATAAATGTACTTTTGAGGCCCACCACAGTTGAATTTTAATTTGGGTCCGTGAATGTAGCTAGTTGTTAAACTCTTTAGGCCCAATTGGGCTGGGACTTTTCAGATAGGCCCATTGAACTCATGGGCCATTTTTACCATAATATTGTGTTGGGTTAGTGGGCCGGATTACACAAGTAGATGGGCCCTTGGTTGCCCACCAAATCAACTTTAATACTTGGGCCGGGTTGTAGGCCCAACTTACTTGACTAAGAGCATGACATTTGCCCATGTGGTTTGAGTAATGAGTTGCCCACTAGGCCACCACAATATATGGGATTAGTGGCCTTTATGTTGGGCCCTAACCTTTCCCCTATTGGCCCATAGTAGTATATATAGGTTGGGCTATGTGTGTTTTCCTTGGACCCACGTTGTAGATAGGCCTTGGGCCGCCTTTCTGAAGCCCAACATGAGTATTTGTGATATGATTATGGCTGCCTGTTTCTTATTTCTGATGTTGCGTGGGCCTTGGGCCTTGATCCATAATCAATTAGAGATGGGCTAACTCTTGGGGACCAATTATGGTTGGATGTCCACATTGGTGGCCCTAAGGTAGGCCCATGGGCTTCTATAGGTGGTTAAAGGCCCACCATAGACCCTTGCTAGGCCCGTTTCATCTATTTAGGCCTATATCATTAGTCTCGTGGTCCTTAGTCTAGGTCCTTAGTCTCGTGGGCTACCCCAGGTATATGGGCCCCGACTCGAGGTTGTATTCCTTATGAGGAATTAGTTAAGTACCTAGACCCTTCATTGTTAAGTAGAGAGTTCATCTTCACCTCATCGGCACCCCGATTCATCTTCATGGCCCACTCCCATACGCATCATATGTATGATTGGTTGAGGTATGATTAGCCATGGCTGTGTCATTGTGTAGGACATGTTGCTATCTCCTTAAGAGATGGATACTTGGAATTGATGCATGTGTGATTGTGTGATTCATGCATCTGGCATTGTATATCTTGTGGATATCCGCCCTTACTTCATCAGGGCCTTGCCTCCACAGGGGTATTCGTGGATGGCCGTATGTGTGGACACCGAAAATATTAGTTGAGCATACCAGGTGCATAGGATGCCCATGGGTGAAATTCTCAAAACTTCCATGGTACCAAGGATCTGCTCCAACGCCATGACCGGGTGGAATACATGAGCACACGAGGGCCTTATACCGTTAGGCCGCGACTCCCACTGTCGTGTAGTCGGTTAGATAGGGGTGTGGCCTTACCTGCCTAGTGTGAGGAGGCATTGTTAGGCTGAGTCTGACTAGCTCATAAATGGGTCCACTACCTTCAGGCCTTGTTGGTGATTGGTTGTCCATAGGCGGGTAGTGAGGTCTCTTACGCTCGTTTGACTGTGCGGGGTCTGCAGAGCGGCAGTCATTCAGCAGTGTAATGGACCCCAGTGATTTCCTTATGATTGAAAATGTACTTGACTTATGGTTTGGATATGAGCACTGACATTACTTGCATCGCATTAGCATTGGCTGTACAAGCCCCCCTTCATACATTGCCTTGGTATGGCACCCATTACTTATTGCATCGCATTCATGTGAAGCCTTGGTAAGATTAGTGATGTGTTCATAGATCATGCTTCTCTCCTTATACCTCCCGCTATTCTTCTGTACACCATTGTCACACACTTACACTACCCTCTAAGCTTCTATAAGCTTATGCACGATTGATGCGTGCAGGAGACTCTAGGTAGGCGTCGTAGCAGCAGAGCGTGGAGTAGAGTTGAGCAGTGAGGACTCCAGTGTTGCTGATTTCTCTCTCTTTTCCTTTTATTCTCATGTATGTCCTTTTGGACCTTTTGGATGATTGTAAAAGTTCAAATATTTAGTGGATTTTGTGATGTGTGCCTTTGTTATTCTCAGATATACTTGCTGTGATCTTGGGTATGCTCGCATTGGAAGTGATTATACTGTTATGAAAATCCTCCTTGTAGGATCCCAGGATCGGAACCTACCTCAGGAGCCGAGAATGGGGTACTACGGAGGCTGTTGCGGCCAGAACCGGCCGTCGGGTTCCTTGTGAGTCCGGTTACCGAGTTTGGGGCGTGACATTAAGGTTTAGGTTTAGGTTTAGGTTTAGGTTATAAGCTATAGGTTTAGGGAATTGAGAATAGGTTAAGGTTTAGGTTTAGGAAATTGGGTTCGGGTTCGGGATCGAATTTAGGTTTAGGTTTTCAAGTTTAGGTTTAGGTTTAGGTTAGGGAGTTGAGATTAGGATTAAGTGTAGTTTTAGGTTTAGGGATTTGAGAATACATTAGGTTTTAGGTTTAGGTTTAGGTTATATGTTATATAGGTTTTCAAGTTTAGGTTTAGGTTTAAGTTATAAGTTATACGTTTAGGGAATTGAGAATTGGTTAAGGTTTTGGTTTAGGAAATCGGGTTCGGGTTCGAGATCGGGTTTAGGTTTGGGTTTTCAAGTTTAGGTTTAGGTTAGGGAGTTGAGATTAGGATTAGGTGTGGGTTTAAGTTCAGGGATTTGAAAATACATTTAGGTTTTAGGTTTAGGTTATAGGTTATTGGTTTAGGTTTAGATTTAGGTTAAGGTTTAGCTTTGGATTATAGGCTATAGGTTTAGGGAATTGAGAATAGGTTAAGGTTTAGGTTTGGGAATTCGGGTTCGGGTTCGGAAACGGGTTTAGGCTTGGGTTTTCAAGTTTAGGTTTAGGTTTAGGTTAGGGAGTTGAGATTAGGATTAGATGTAGGCTTAGGTCACTACAAGAAAGAGGGTTTTTAGTGACGAAACTTTTAGCAACGAAACTTTTTTTCGTCGCTAAAAGTCACTTTTAGCGACGAAACTTTTCGTCACTAAAGACTATAAACAATTTTTAAAAAAATCCAAAGGTTTACTTTTAGCTACGAAAATTTTCTTAGCTAAAAAACCTAGATGCGACTTTTAGCGACGAAAATTTTCATCGCTAAAGGTTGTAAATAATTTTTGAAAAAAATTCAAAGGTTTACTTTTAGCTACGAATATTTTCGTAGCTAAAAAATGTGGATGAGACTTTTAACAACGAAAATTTTCGTGGCTAAAGGCTGTAAACAATTTTTGAAAAAATCCAAAGGTCTACTATTAGCTACGAAAAGTTTCGTACCTAAAAAACGTGGATGATATTTTTAGCAGTGAAAATTTTCGTCGCTAAAGGCGGTAAACAATTTTTGAAAAAAATCCAAAGGTTTACTTTTAGCTATGAAAATTTTCGTAGCTAAAAAACGTAGAAGAGTCTTTTAGCGACGAAACTTTTCATCGCTAAAGGCTGTAAACAATTTTTGAAACAAATTCAAAGGTTTACTTTTAGCTACAAAAATGTTCGTAGCTAAAAAAAACATGGATTAGACTTTTAGCGACGAAAATTTTCGTCACTGAAGGCTATAAACAATTTTTGAAAAAAATCCAAAGGTTTACTTTTAGCTTTAAAAAAAAACGTGGATTAGACTTTTAGCGACCAAAATTTTCATCGCTGAAGGCTATAAACAATTTTTGACAAAAATACTTTTAAAAAAACGTGGACTTTTAGCTACGAAAATTTTCGTAGTTAAAAAACGTAGATGAGACGTTTAGCGACGAACATTTTCGTAGCTAAAAAACGTGGTTGAGACTTTTAGTGACGGAAATTTTCGTCCCTAAAGGGTGTAAACAATATCGATACACTAACTTTTAGCAACGAAAATTTTCGTCGCTAAAGGGTGTAAACAATTTTTCATCAAAAATGATAAGCTTACTTTTAGCTATGAAAAGTTTCGTAGCTATAAAACATGGATGAGACTTTTAATGACAAAAATTTTCGTCGATAAAGGTTGTAAACAAATTTTTACAAATATCGAAAGGTTTACTTTTAGCTACGAAAATATTCGTAGCTAAAAAACATGGATGAGACTTTTAGCTACGAAAAGTTTCGTCGCTAAAGGCCGTAAACAATTTTTGAAAAAATTGAAAGGTTTATTTTTTGGGCCCACCGAGATGTGGTTCATAAATCTAGCTCATCCATTATGTGTATGTCCTATTTACCCCTATCCATCCATTTTGCCAGCTTATTTTAGCCAATGGGGCCAATAATAGGGCAGATCCAAATCTCTGAAAAATTATGGAAACTTTTTGGAGCCGCAAAAATTATGGATCATGCTGATATATGTGTTTTCCTTTCATCCATGCCTATGATGTTATCAACATGTTGGATCAGAAATAAACATTACAATAGGCCATGGGAAGTTTTTAAATGTTGACGTTCGATCATCATTATTTTCCTATGGTGTGGTCCACTTGAGATTTTAATCTAACTCATTTTTGAGCTTATGCCCTAACTTTATATAGAAAAATGGATGGACGATGTGGATAAAACACATACATCATCGTAGCCTATAGAGCTTTGACTCGTGGACTCTTGGTGCTGGGGTCACTTGCCAAACCGCATGCAAATCCTACACCTCCACTCTGTCCATCTATTTTGACAGATCATTTTAGGTTATGATACCAAAAAGGAGGCAGATGGAGATTTTGGTGGACCACACCACGGGAAACAGGGGTCACAGCTATAGTCATTTAGGTGGGGCCTATATAGTTCCACAATAATGTCCACCACAAAAATTCATCTATATATATCATTTCAAGGCATGAGTCAAAGAATGAGGTAGATCAAAATCTCAAGTTGATCCACCACAAAAATAAATAAATAAATAAAAATGTAAGGATCAAACGCTTACTAATAAAAAATTTCAGAGGGCTACAGAAGTCTTGCATCAAGCTAATATTTGATTTTTCTCTTCATCCATGTCTTTTTTTAACTTATTAACAAGTTAGATCTCAAATAAACATCATAGTGGCCCTAGGAAAGTTTCAACAGTGGGTGTCACTGTCCCCATTGTTTTCGGTGGTGGGGCCACTTGAGATTTGAATCTGACTCGTTCTTTTGATCATCCTATAAAATGATCTCTCCAAATGAATGGACGGTATTGATATAATACATACATCATGGTGGGGCACACAGATCTGACTCCTTTTTTGGATCGACTATTAAAATAATCCGTTAAAATGAATGGACGGAGTGGATAAATAACATACATCACGATGGGCCCCACAAGACTTAAAAACTAGGAGACGGATTGACTACTCCCCTAACACCAGCCTCGTGGCTGGTGGTCGGTGCTCCGTGGGGCCCACCATGATGTATGTGTTTCATCCCTTCCATTCATCCATTTTTACAGATCATTTTAGTAATTTATATAAAAAAAAATTATAGGGATATAAATCTTAGGTGGACCATACCATAGGAAAAAAATAATGATTGGATATCCACTATCAAAATCCTCCTAAGGCCTAATGTACTGTTTATTTGACATCCAATCTGTTGATTAGGTCATAAATACCCAGATAAAGAGAAAAAATAAATATCAGCTTGATCCAAAACTTTTATGGCCCCTAAAACATTTTTAATGGTCAACATTCATTAAACACTGTTTCTTGTAATGTGGTCCACTTGAGATTAAGATATAACTCATTTTTTCAATAGGAAACCGTGGGAATAATGTTTCCGCCATTGAAACCTTTCTACGGCCCACGGTGATGCTTATTTGTCATCCAACCTATTCATAATATCACAAAGACATGGATGAAATGAAAACACAAATATCAGATTGATCTAAAACTTTTGTGGCCCCCATGAAATTTTCAATGGTAGATGTTCAATTCACGCTATTTCCGGTAGTGTGGTCCATTTGAGCTTTGGATATGCTTCATTTTTAGCCCACAATAATGTAAGTGTTTTATCCACACCATCAATCCATTTTTCCATATCATTTTAGTGGTTAAGCCCAAAATTAAAGCATATCCAAAGCTCAAGTGGACCATACCACATGTAACAGTGGGAATAATGATTTCAACCGTTGAAATCTTCCTATGGCTTGATTTTTATTTGTCATCCAACTTGTTCAATGGGCCTTACGAGGATTTTAATGATGGATATCTAATTACTATTGTTTTCATGTGGTGTGGTCCACCTGATATTTATATACCTCTCACTCTTGAGCCCCACCATTAAAAACTTCTAAAGGCCACGAAAGTTTTAGATCAAGCTGATATTTGTGTTTTACCTTATATCATGTATTCATTGGCGTATATGTTTATTTTTCATCCAATCTGTTCGTAGGGCCACATGTCCGTGTACGAAGAGTAAAAACAAACTACTAAAAAAAAATGACAAAGGATACAGAACACGTTGGATTTTAGCTAAGGATATAAACTATAGTTGGTACACTACTAGAAATGAATGGTCCTGGAAGGGTCTTTTTGAGGCCCATCACAATATGTGTTTTATCTAATCCATCCATCTATTTTAAAATATAATTTTATGGTATCTTCCTAAAAAGAATAAGGTATATGAAAGCTAAAGTGGACCACACGGTAGGAAACAATAGAAATTAAATCACACATGATTCCTATGGCGTGGTCCAGTTTGACCTTCAATATAACTCATTTTTAATATCATTTCGTGAATTTATTTATAAAAATAAATGGACGGAATGGATAAACCATATACATCATGGTGGGCCCCACGTGGGTACCCAATCCACGCCAAAAAAATTGGGCGCGCTCAAAACACTGTCGCGTGCCTAAATGAATGTGGCCCTCCCTATTCCTCTCTCTCTCTCACTCTGTCTGCGCCCAAAATCGAAAATACCTCTCGCCCTCACTCGCCCTCTCCCTCTCCCTCTCGCTCTCGCTTGCCCTCTCCCTCTCCCTCTCCCTCTCGCTCTCGCTCGCCCTCTCAATCTCGCTGCCGTTCTCATGGGCTCAACAGGTTGACAACCCTAAAAGGCCTCTCTCTCTCTCTCTCTCTCTCTCTCTCTCTCTCTCCTTCTGTCGATCTCTCTTCCTCTTGATCGGACCGGTAGCTACGCTCAACTGCAACAGCCCGGTAACCTATCTTCACGCACAGGGGTTTGAATCTATTGAGCGCATTGACGAATGGGGTTGAGATAAGGATTAGGGTTTTGATTTGAGCACATGATTCTTGAAATCGAAGTTAATGGAGTGGAAATCTATTTTAATTTTGGATTCAAATGCCACCCTCATAGAAAAACTGCATGCTCAGGGTTTTCATTCAGGCCAACATTTATACAGGTATGGTGTTCATAGATCTGTTTGATTCATCTTGCAGGCCACAATATGGATTGGGAATGAACTGAAGGGCTCCTCTATTGAAAAATCCCAACCATCTAATCAGTATACTTGCCTCCTATCGCATATTATGTGTTAAGCCTATTGGTCATATTTCCATTTTAATTGTACATTTACAGGAAAGTCATTGACTGGCTAGGATTTTTTTATTGAGGATATTTTTAGTCCATTGCAAAGCTCCTTTTATTTTTATTTTTTATTTTTTTATTTTTATTTTTTTTCTTTCTATTTTTCATGGAGACTGGTTGATTTTTAAGAAGTTTTTTCTTTCCTCTAATTTTTTATTATTGAATGTTTTTTTTTTTCTATTGGCTTTGATTTTTCGGAAGGCAATAAATTTTGTTTATGGCCTTATGTAGTATGGTTTGTGTCGCTAAGAATGAAGGATTTAGATTAAATTGCCTTTTAAGAAAGCATGCACGATTATATGATGCTTGTTAGATATTTGATGAAATGGGCATGTCAAGTTTGGTTGTTTGGATGATGCTTATTAGATATTTGATGAAATGCCCAGGAGAAATCTTGTCTGGGTAGAAGTAATTCCATAGTTTGTGTATGAAATAAGTATTCTTTTATTCAGCAAAGAATACTGAAATCTTGTTTGGTTGTTTAGAGGATGAAAGGGGAGTTTGATGGAGTGGTGATGATGGTCACCTTGAGGCCTCTGCATGAGAGGGCCTTGGAGAGTTCCAGCCAAGGGATGGTGTGGCCTAAGGCCATGATTGGGAAAATGACCACATGGGGCTCTTTGGATTCCATGGGAAATG
Organism: Magnolia sinica; assembly: GCF_029962835.1. Taxonomy (NCBI): domain Eukaryota; kingdom Viridiplantae; phylum Streptophyta; class Magnoliopsida; order Magnoliales; family Magnoliaceae; genus Magnolia; species Magnolia sinica. The sequence goes on from NC_080584.1 coordinate 56,277,768, forward strand.
GGTTGTGTTAATGGAGACCGATTTGGGCTGACAGAGTTGTGAGGTCTTTACAGGGTTTAGTGGGTCATTAATGTGGTGGCCCCAGCCCAGGAAAAGATTCCACACTTTGGCAGAGTGGGATGGATGAATGATGATACGCAGGCACTTGGAAATTGCAAGGGTGGAATACAAGTGACAGTCCAAATCATGACCTCCTTTAACTGTATCAAGAACCTCCATTACACTTGGAAAACAACTCTTTTTGCCCATACTGCATTACTAGGTATGGAAAACATTTCTTGTCATGCAGGTAGCAAACGAATCTCATTCCACATTTATGTTATATTTCAATAAGCTTTTTAAGATGGTTGTTGCTTTTATTATTCCACATGAAGGAAGAAATAGATAAGCTCCTTTTTAAAATAAATTTCTCTAGTTGGAGATAATATTCATGACTTTGAATTGGGTTTTTCCCCTTCAATCCATATGCAATGGCTAGCATTGGAGAGTGACCATGAATAGAGAGATTGTGCAGTGAGAATGGATTTCCATTTAAGGAGTACATGTGCTTCTGAATACACGATGATAACGTGTTCAAATTGGAAGAAACCAATGTATCTCACATTAGTAAGATGTGAGAGTGATTTCTTTGAGTTCATGGTTGTGTTGTGATTTTTTATGATCTTTGGTGCTCGTTTATATTAGAACATTTCCAGCTTCTTTCACTGTTGAGGAATGTAATTTTGCAGGTGGGCGCCATTGCAAGCAGCCCAGATGAATCAATGTGGCACATGTGTGAGATCCAGGCTGTTCATCAGCTGCATTCCAAGTGAATATTCCTTGGCCCAAAGATCCAGGCGGCACACCTGTCAGGTGGGTTAGAAGTGGAGGGAAAAAAAAGGATGGCTACATAGTGAGTAGAAGGATTAACCAACTGTCTGCAACTAACATCCCCGTCTCGCCCACTTTGATGAGTGGCCTTAATTTCAGGTTAGAAAGCATCCACTGCATATGCTTGATGAACATCCCAGATCTTGTATGCATGTTGCATGACGCATGTATGGGGCTTGTATTTGGAGCATTCATTTGTGTGCTTCAAATAGCATTTCCCTGTATTCATTGAGAAGCAGTTACTAACCTTATGGCACCAAAAGCCTAGCAATGGTGGTGCAATATAATCTCCAATATGTGTATTTTGGGAATGGTCCATGAAACATGATTGCATCTATGGTGCTTATAAAATAAACTTGTGCTTTTACATCGTTATCTCACATCCAACCGAGGAAATTCTCTCAATAGCTATAATGCAAGTCCAAGAATGTGTAGTTGGCTCCGACTTATTTTTTTGAAGTTGGTACAAGTAGGGTTGATGTTTTAGAGCTCCTAAATTATTGGACTTATTACATTTCCCTTGCTTATAGGATTATGTTGCAACAAGATGGTATAGAGCTCCTGAATTGTGTGGATCCCTTTTTCTCTAAGGTGCATGAATTTTAGTTGGCCAGATATGTGGAATCAGTTTGATAATTCGAAGCCTGCCTCCACTTTTCTTACTTTGTGGAGTCACTTCTTCAAAATCTACATTACATGAGTTAGTAATGACATGAAACTACCATCTTGTAATTAAAAATTCCTTTGTACATGTGGCATGATGTTTTGGACAGAAAACAGCATGGTCACCCAAAAGGTTGAAAGATATCTATCCTTGATTTCTGCTTACAAAGTAAGCCTGTAGTGGCTCACCTCATCTCATCTATGAGAAGTTTCTTGTCTCATGCCTCCCAATTGAAGAGATTTGTGGATGTTCATAAAGTAGTTCAGGTCATCTCATTGTCATCATTTCTTCTTTCACTATATTTGTTTAATTAATTGATTTTTTCTGGAGGATTGTTGAAGCAATGGTGTTTTCCCCCTTTTTCTTCTTTACTGTTTTCTTACAAACTCAATGGTGTGGTTTGAGGGTATTTTTATGTCTTTGTGCTACTGTGGAGCTGATAGTGCACTTGGGGCTATGGCCAGAAGCAACTTTTCTTCTGTATATATTACATATGGAAATCCCAAGTTAGGGGGAAAAAATAATAAACTAAGAAAATAAGAAAAAGGAAAGAAAGAAATCCTGGCATTGCAAAAGCTGAGGTGCCACCAAGCATTGGAACCGTGCTCTGTCATGAGAAATGTAACAACGGCTCTGAGGGGTATAACTCAAAAAGTGGCAATTTTAGTTATTGATTTCTTATTCTTATTCTTTTTCTATGTTGGTTTGAATTTACCCCAGTGCTAGAATTATTCAATCCAGAAACATGCCCCCGGCTGAGTTTCATGTCTTATTTGTGGTTCAAATTAATATTTGCCTGTATGTGGGTACGTCTAGTTGGTTTAATCAGCATTGTTGCTCTGGTGCCTTTTTTCTCTAAGCATCATGATGTTTCTCAGCTTGTCTTTGTTTTTTTCTGGTGTCCTTTTTATTTTTTATTTTTTATTTTCACTGTAAGAGTCTCTCCAATTACAGCTACAAGAACATTTGTGTCTAGGTCCCATAAAGTGACAATATTTTCTGCAGCAATAGCTAGAACAGAGCCATCGCCAGAAAATACAGCAGTTGTCATTGACCTTTTCTTGCATGGAAATCAAGTTCTCAATCAGAAAGTGGACTAGAGCAGTCCAATCTCTGTCATTTTTGGCTCATTGCTCACCAGTGTAGTGACAACCAGTGCACAGTCCCAATCACTATAAATATATAGAAAATGAGATGCGAAAATCTTATTTAAGGCATGCATTTGTAAAACTAAAGATTTTACATATATTCCAACCATCCACATTCAAAAGAAAAGAAAAGAAATTGCTAATTTTATGAAGTGACACATTTCATTACAAAGATTTTCTGAAAATAAACAATTATAAACAAATAGAATATGAGATGTGAATATCTGAGCTAAGGCATGCATGTGTAGATCTAATGATTCTATATGTACTCCAACCATCCACGCTCGAAAGAAAAGAAAAGAAAAGAAAATTCTTTTTTTTTTTTTTTGCCGAATTTTATGAACTAACACCATTCATTTGAAAAATTAGCTGAAAATAAAATATAAAAACTATAGAAAATGAATGCAAAAATCTGATCTAAGGAATGCATTTGTACATTTAATGATTCTACATGTATTCCAACCATCCACACTTTTCTTTTTGTTATAATGGTTACAGAATGTGGGAACCTAGACAGAATGGACCTAAAAAATATGGGCCCTTCTTTTTGTTATAATAGTTACAGAAAAATAACTGGCAGTGTATATTGAAACTTCTCACTTGTTTAAGATAGTTGTAAAAGGAGTTCGAAATTATTGTTAGAGTGAGGTGCTGACATAATCATTGTTTTTAAGATAATTCAAGCCTCTTAGTTGATTGGACTAGTACAATAAGGTCTCGACATGAATGTCTGGCATGATCATCTCCGGCATGCACAGACCGTGAATGGATCGAACACCCAACACCAAAAATGAGTAGTTCATATGCTTAGGAAAAGAGAAAATTGATTGTTTTCCATTGATCAGGGAGTGTTGGGTGTTGTGTTGCTGTGTAGTCCTCAAAAGACATGGGCAATAACCATTACATAGATAACCAAGGGAATGGACTATTTCTACAAGAGGCCTTAAGAATGGCCAGGTGTTTTTTACTGCATTGATGGGCAAAACTTCTTATAAGACGTTTGTAATACAACTAATCGCCCTCTTGAGTGGTTCCTTGCCATTACAGGTATGGAACTAATTTTGTTAGAGGTTCTTGGATCCTCAACAAATTTTGCAGAAGTTGAGGCAAATCAGTGGATAGTATGCTCCTGGGGTGATTTTACTGTCAAAATTTAAAACCTTACCAGATTTTTGTTTCATGAAACTAAGCATTGCTTTAACTCCTCCCATATGAGTAATTGTTCCTTAGAGCTTCTGCTATTCATTTCCACTCTCAACCATACAAAATACCAACAGATGCAAATCAAATAATGCATAGAAGGGAGAGGTGAATGTATGCACTAGAATGAGATTGCTAATGTATGCAGACTCATATAGATAGAAGCATTGGAGAATAATACAGTAAAAGAATTACCATCAGCCAAAGGAATGGGCTAGTTAACACAACAGTATCAAAAGAAACTCCTACCTCCTGTGCTTGAGATGTAACCGGACCTTCTGATGGATGATGCAGCAAGGTCTCTAATATTCAAATAAAAACATACAATTAATTATAATTTCATGCTCTATATGGAAACGCCACAGCAATGCTGACCAAGTTTCTGCATGAAACATCACCAAACCATCACCACTTCTATTCTATAAGCATTGATCTACATAAACTTGAAAATAAGAAGAAAAAGACATAGTTGCATCTCTGTACAGTTTAATGGTAAAGAAGCAGAAACAACATGCAGAGAGTAAAAGGACCAAAAAAACCATAAGTAATCAATGCGGGACAAAACTTCCTTCTTGCAGATCATAGACGTTTCAAAGAACATAAGACTAGACTCACTACCTGGCTTCTTTGGAAGATTGAACCATAATTAGCATTTTCCAAGTTCCAACAAGCCAAATGCGACCAGCCTCAGGAATTCAGGGAAGTGCCAAACCAAACCTGATTTGGAGGCACATCCAACAGTGGCAGCAGAGTCTAACCACAGATTCACATGATTCACCCATGTCAACCTAATTTTGACGCATCAGGAATATGGTCACACAACAGATAAAAAGCTGGGAAATAAATATTAGCTATTAAGACAACAGTAAAGGTTTATATGGTAAAGAGATTTTAAAGATAGAGATGGAGAAATAATCAAGTTATAAATAAATAAATAATGAAATAGATGAAAAACAGAGAAAAAATGCAAGGATTAAATCATTTTCCATGAATTAAGCAAACGAATTCATTCTAACCCATTTTGTTGAATATCCAAACGCAAGGATTTTTTATTTATTTATTATTATTATTATTATTATTATTATTATTATTATTATTTTGTGATAGGCAATAGCTTTTCAGAATTCATATGTAGGTGCATACTTGTGCTCATTCACATGGACTTTGACTATCTTTCTTAAATTTCTTTGGTTTTTCTAATTTTTGTATCTAATTTTGAATTTCTAGGCCCTAAAACAAGATTCGAGGTGCCCTCAACAATGCTAACAGAATCCTCCAGGTCAGATTATTGATTGGATCTGATTTTATTTAAATGATCTTGATAATCCATTTTATTTAAATGAGCAGACCCGAATGTGTGTCGGAGCTATCCGGATGTTGAGGGAGGGTCCTTGGAAGGTGGGAACCGCTGTTATGACCATGATGAAGCTGTCCATTTCCTATGGACAACATTGGAGTGGCCTGGCCATTTGGTCAGGCCGTGTTTATATCTGTATTTGCTCGAAATTGATGGAGCAGACCCGGATGTGCGTCGAAGCTATTCGGATGTTGAGAGGGGGTCCCTGGAAGGTGGGAACCGCTGTTATGACCATGATGAAGCTGTCTATTTCCTATAGATAGCATTGGAGTGGCCTGGCCATTTGGACATGCCATGTTTATGTATTTACTCGAAATTGATGGAGCAGACCCGGATGTGCGTCGGAGCTATCAGGATGTTGAGTGGGGGTCCCTGAAAGATGGGAGCTGCTATTATGACCATGATAAAGCTGTCCATTTCCTATGGACAGCATTGGAAGGGCCTAGCCAATTGGAGCAGGCCGTGTTTATATTTGTATTTGCAGGGACCACACCCTTAACCTATAACCTAAACCTATTCTCAAATCCCAAAATCTATAATTACAACCTAAATCTTAACCTAAACTTATAACCTAAACTCAATTCCCTAAACTCTAACCTACAACCTAACCTAAACCTATATTTATAACCTAAACCTATTCTCAAATCCCAAAACCTATAACTATAACCTAAACCTTAACCAAAAACCTATAACCTATAACCTAAACTCATTTCCCTAAACCTTAATCTATGTCCTAACTTAAACCTATACTTATAACCTAAACCTATTCTCAAATCCCAAAACCTATAACTTAAACCTAAACCTTAACTTAAACATATAACCAATAACCTGAACCTATAACCTAAACTCAATTCCCTAAACCTTAACCTATAACCTAACCTAAACCTATACTTATAACCTAAACCTATTCTCAAATCCCAAAACTTATAACTATAACCTAAACCTTAACCTATAACCTAAACCTTAACCTATAACCTAAACCTATAACCTAAACTCAATTCCCTAAACCTTAACCTACACCCTAACCTAAACCTATATGTCACGCCCCAGACTCAGTAACCGGATTCACAAGGAACCCGATGGCCGGTTCTGGCCGCAACAGCCTCCGTAGTACCCCATTCTCGGCTCCTAAAGCAGGTTCCGATCCTGGGATCCTACAAGGAGGATTTTCATAACAATATAACCATTTCCAATACGAGCATACCCAAGATCATAACAAGTAAATTTGAGAATAAAAAGGCACATATCACAAAATCCACTATGAATTTGAACTTTTACAAGTTTACATGAGGTCCAAAAGGACATACATAAGATAATAGAAGAAAGAAAGGAAGGATGCAATACTGGGTCCTCAAGCTCAGCTCTAATCCAAACTCTGCCACTGCAACACCTGCCTAGGATCTCCTGCACGCATCAATTGTGCATAAGCTTATAGAAGCTTAGAGGGTGGTGTAAGTGTGTGATAATAGTGCACAGAAGAATAATAGGAGATACAGGAAAGAGACATGCTCAATGAGAATATCACTAGCCTTACCAAGGCTTATCATGAATATGATGCAATGAGTACTGGACGCCATACCAAGGCAATGCATGAAGGGGCTTACATAACCAATACTAATGCGATGCAAGTAATGCCAGTGCTCATAACCAAACCGTATGTCAAGTATATTTCCAATCATAAGGAAATCACCGGGGTCCATTACACTGCTGGATGAGCTCTACAGACCCCGCACAATCAAACGAGCGTAAGAGACCTCACTACCCGCCTGTGGACAACCAATCACCAGCAAGGCCTGACGGTAGCGGACCCATTCACGAGCTGGTCAGACTCAGCCTAGCAATGCCCTCTTACATCAGGCGAGTAAGGCCACACCCCTATCCAACCGACTACACGACAGTGGGAGTCGCGGCCTAATAGTATAAGGCCCTCGTGCGCTCATATATTCCACTCGGTCACGGCGTTGGAGCAGATCCTTGGTACCATGGAAGTTTTGAAAATTTCACCCATGGGCATCCTATGCACCCGGTATGCTCAAGTAACATTTCCGGTGTCCAAACATGGCCATCCACGATGTATCTGTGGAGGCTACAACCCTGATGAAGCAAGGGTGATAATGCTCATATATTATGCAATGCCAGATGCATGAATCACACAATCAACTATGCATCAATTCCAAGCATCCAACATGCTCAAGAGGGAATATTACGTCCCTCGGGAAGACAACATGCAATGCCCAATGGCACAATCATAACCACACACAGTGTCATCCAAGCATACAATGATGCACATGGGTCATGAAGATGGGTCTAGGCGCATCATGCGGCGATATACAAAGTAAATTACATTCCTCCTATCCAAGAAGGAACCAAGACTAGGTACTTAGACAATATCCATAAGGAATCCCACCTCTAGTGGGGGCCCATTTACAGGGTAGCCCATAAGACTAAGCATACAACTACGGGTCTAAGTAATATAGAAATGAGCTTAACAACTGTCTAAGATAAGTATCCAATCACTTTTAAATACAACCGGACCTAGAGGGGTCCATAATAGGGACATTTAACCACCATTCCCCAAAAAGGCATATCTACCATGAACTATATGAATAAAAGGCCCAAGGCCTACATTTAAGATAAAAATAAAAGTAACCACATACATATATTCCTCATAATAGGCCATAAAAAGATATAATACCACTTTTAACAACATGGGCTCTAAGAGGAGAATTAAGGCCCAAGGCCCAATTCCCAATGGCCATAGAATCCATGCATTAAGTTGGACTTGGTGGGCAGCCCGCCCGCGTACACAATATACGGCCCAAAAATAGGTTTAAGTTTGGATGAAATGGGCCCCACTACATCAGCCCAATAATTAGTAATTTAAGTAGGCAACCGAGGGCCCAATACTATCCTTACCTCAGCCCACAAGTCCATCAAAATGGTGGAAGTCGGCCCAATGTATGGTTGGGCCAAGCTGGGATGTCCCTGCCCAATCTGGGCTCACTAGATGTCCCAAAATTCTGATCTTAAGATGGGGTCCTCATAAGATCACTAAAAGTGACCCAAAGAATGCACTGATTAAGCCCAAGGATTATAAGAAAGCATAAGCATGTAACACGTACACAAGTTCTCAATATGGTGAGCCCCACAGCCAAATAAAGTTGTAACCATAAAATTGTACATTGAAGGCCCTTTGATAAACTTTTGGCCCGTTTGACTTCCTGGGCCTGCTAAGGTCCAGAAATTAGTTGAGTATGTGGAAATAATCTCATGAAGGCCAACTATACTCACTGGGGGACCCCACCAGATGGAGAGTGTGTATATATCATGAAAAGATCAAGTGGGCCTGTTACTGGATTGTGAGTCCAGCAGCAACCCAAGGCAGAGAGTGCTTCCACAATCGGACGATCCAAGGCTTGGACGGCCTGGACCAAACATGCATTAAGGTAGGTTCCACATACATGCATATTGAGCCTTAAATAAATAGCCTAAGGTCTATGGTGGGCCTTTAACCACCCATAGAGAAACCTATGAGCTTACCTTAGGATCACCCAGGAGGACATCCAACCTCAACTGGTTTCCAAGAGGTAGCTCACCACTACCCATATAATGAAAGATCTAAGGCCTAAGCAATGCGTGGACTAGTAGGCCATACACCAAGCCCAACTCATAAGCCATATAGTGGGCCCTCATGTAAGGTTTGGGCCCAACCACAAAGGTCATAATTCCACATATTGTGGTGGGCTTCATGGGCAGCCCAGTAATTCATTTACATGGGCAAGTTTCACATTTAACACAAGTGAGTTGGGCCTCACTTTTGGCCTAAGTACAGGGTCAGTTTAATGGGCAGCCAAGGGCCCGACTTCTTGTGTATCATTGCCCCTAAGCCCATCACAATAGATAGGAGAGTATAGGCTCAAGATCAATGGGCCTATCCAAAAGAACTGAGTCCACAAGGCCTACTTGCTAACACAAACATGCATATACTATATCACATAATGGGCCCTAAAGAAATAGCCCAAAACAAAAGTCATCCAATTCATACATTATGGTGGGCTTGAGGGCAGCCCATAAACCCAAGAATACACATATGCAAGGCATATACTGATAGTGTGGGCCTTACCACATCAGCCCAAAGACTTAGCAAGGCCCTCCACACTATACATTTATGTGGGCCCCGCAAGTCAGCCCATAATTAAGCATTTCATGAGGGCATCACGGCTAATAAATACACACGGTCAGCCTGTAGACGGCCCGTTGGGCCCGTGAAATAATAAGGTCTGGCCCTGCACGATCTTGGGCTCAAGAAATAGGTTTCCAGCCCATTGGGCCTATAAACTACCAAAAATCTGGTTAAGGCTAACCCCCAACATCACCACAAAGGTGGGCCTTAAGAGGAACTAATTATGCCCAAAAGTGTCTAAGGAAATAAGGTAAGGAGTGTGTGCAATACTCCCTTAAATCTGGTGGGCCACAACAGCTCCAAAACAATCAACTATGGAGTAAATTTGGGCCCCTTACTGGAATTTCAGCCCACCCACTTCCTGGGCCTGCTGGAATCCAGAAATTTATGTAATTCAGATGGGTTACTAGCCCATGGTGACCCACACATATCATAGTGGGTCCCACCGGATGAGAGGGGAATGCACAACACATATTAGAAGTGGGCCATGCCGCTGGAATACAGGCCCAACAACAGCCCAAGGTAGGGGCGTCCCGTGATGGGTAGTCCTACGGGCCTGAGTATCTGGCCCAAAACTGACCCAAGTTTGCAAGCCACACCACGATCAGTACAGGGGCCCGATGGCTATGAAAATTTACAAGATGGTCCTCCCATAGGTGGACCACGAATCCTCAAAATTTTGTGATTTTTGGACGATCAGAAGTATTTTAATTAATTTAAATAAATCAGACCATCAAGAAAATCTGGTGAATCGGGACACCTGGACGTGGTGAGCCATTCCAGCACTTGTCACGGTGTACACAGGGCTCCATTGGCCCCAAAAATTTGTAGGTGAGTCCCACCATGGGTGGACCACCTCTCTGTAAATTTTCATGATTTTAGGATACTCAAAAGTATTTAAATTAATTTAAAGAATACAATCTATCCAGGGTGAAATATTGCTGGAATATAACTGTCCTGAATTTGGGCCATCCAATGGGTGGGTTCTGGGCCTCCAAAATTCCTGAAATTTGGACCCAAGGTCCCTCATCAAGCCTAAAACAAGTTGACATCCAGAAATATGGCCCACCTTCTTAGAAATTATTTTTTTAATATTATTTTTATGGGACTATGCTGCTGGACTGCACAGCAGAAATTTCTGGCAGTCCAGTATGTTGGCCCACCCTTTTGGATGCCCAAATAGGATTCCTTGGCCCTGAAATTTTGTGGATAGGTCCTACTATGGGTGGGACACCTCCCTACAAAAATTTAGGATTTTTGGGATAGTAAAAATATTTTATTTAACTCATGCAATTTATGGACAGCAAGGTCCAGATTTTTATTTTCCTGCTGCAGCAATGCTGCTGTCCCTGACTTTAGCACCCCATTTGAGTGGGCCCAGGTCTATGTAAATTTGGAAAAATACAAGGCCAACCTTCCTATACAAGTATACAGTAAGGTGGGGTCCACAAAGGTGGCCCAGCATTTCAAAATCAGGCTGATATTTATGAGTTTCCAGCAAACAGTGTAGCTAGACAGTCCAGAAAAATTTGGACCGTCCACCCTCCTTGGCCCACCCTTTTGGGTGATCAAATAGGGACATTTGAAGCTGAGGTTTAGCATACTTTTAGGTGGGGTCCATACCTCAAAGAGAAGTCTAAGAAATCAGGAAAAATGAGACCACAAACAAGGCCTACAACACATACATTACAGCATAAAAAAAATTCCAGCAATCTGGACAGCAACATGTTGCTGTCTAGATCAGCCCAAAAATTTAATAAATGGGAAATAAATCATAGATTCCATAAGGTGGGGTCCACCCTGATGTGTCACACAACTCCCAAGCCCAGCACCTCCCCAAGAAAATCCATAAAATCAGGCCCAAAGGCTTTCCAAATCAAGTAACAAAACTAGGCAGCACAGTTGGGCCTGGGTGTCCAACAACTTGGGCCTGGATGTCCCAAAATTTAAAAATTCTGGTTGCATGGCACATCAGGTGGGCCACATAATCATTACATCCAAACCATAGAAAGTGGAGAAGAGAGGAATAAAGGAAATCTCATCAAGATGGGGTCCATGGAGAATGGCCCCATCAAGATCACATGCATGCAAGTGATGGCTAAAAAGACCTTATCCAAGGAGTGGTGGACCTTCACCATTGATGTGGTGAGTCCTACACTCTCCATATGAAGCAACAAAAGATCTATGACAATAAGAATCATGCAATCTATCCTACATGCTCACCCACTTGTTGGATCTTCAAGATTCTTCAACCACCATGCTCCTTAAGCTTCAAGGAAGGAGGTTCAATGGTGATGATGGATCTTTGATGGTTAGATCTAGGGGGAAAGAAGAGGAAAGAGGGCTGGAAAAATTCAGCAATGGAGGACATTTGCAAAGAGGAGAAGAGAGAAATGAAGAAAGAGAGAGGGAGATGAGAGAGTTTCTAAGGTTGAAATGATTGCTTTCTTAGAAAAAGATGAATTTTTGAAAAGAGAAATAATCATTGCTCATGGGATAAGGTGGCTCATCATTGCCTAGAGAAGCTAATCTCATCATGGTTTTCTTGAGAAAAGAAGCCATCATTGCTAGGCTAAAGGTGGCTTACATTGGGAATAGTGCACATGGGGAAATGTGTAATCAGGTGGGTCCCACCAAAAATGTAATCAACGGTCCAAATAATGTGCGGCCCATAACTTTTGATGGACATGTCGGATTTACGCATGAGACATGACGCTGGAACCGCGGCGATGATGCGGTCGCAATGACATAGGTCTTGGGTCAATCCGAGTCGGGTCTACGTGACCAAACTCGAGGGTGACCGCAATCACTATCCGAAGGTCGCGGGTCGCCGAAATTTAACCGGTAGGACCGCGGGACCAAAATACACGAGATGCATACTCACACACACACATGCAAATATGTGAACTCGGGTCAGGTCTCACACTATACTTATAACCTAAACCTATTCTCAAATTCCAAAACTTATAAACCTAAACCTTAACCTAAACCTAAACCTATAACTAAATGCTATAACCTATAACCTAAACCTAAAACCTAAACCTAAACCTACACTTATAACCTATAACCTAAATCTAAACCTAAAACCCAAACGTAAACCCGATCTCGAACCCGAACACGATTTCCTAAACTTAATAACGTATTCTCAAATCCCTAAACCTAAACCTATAACCTAAACTCAATTCCCTAAACCTTAACCTATAACCTAACCTAAACATAAACCTATAACCTTAACCTAAACATAAAAACCTAAACCTAAACCTATACTTATAACCTAAACCTATTCTTACAACCTAAACCTATTCTCAAATTCCAAAACCTATAACCTAAACCTATAACCTAAACCTAAACCTTAACGTATTCTCAAATCCCTAAACCTAAACCTACACCTAATCCTAATCTCAACTCCCTAACCTAAACTTAAACCTAAACTTGAAAACCCAAATCTAAACCCGATCCCGAACCCGAACTCGATTTCCTAAACCTAAACTTATAACCTTAACCTAAACCTATTCTCAAATATGAAAACTTATAACCTAAACCTAAACCTATATAACCTTAACCTAAACCTAAAACTTAACCTATAACCTAAACCTTAACCTATAACCTTAACTTATAACCTAAACCTATAACTTAAACTCAATTTCCTAAACCTTAACCTATAACCTAACCTAAACCTAAACCTATAACTCAAACCTGATTTCCTAAACCTAAACCTTAACGTATTCTCAAATCCTTAAACCTAAACCTACCCCTAATCCTAATCTCAACTCCCTAACCTAAACCTAAACCTGAACTTGAAAACTCAAACCTAAACCCAATCCCGAACCCGAACCCGATTTCCTAAACCTAAACTTATAACCTTAACCTAAACCTATTCTCAAATCCCAAAACCTATAACCTAAACCTAAACCTAAACCTTAACCTAAACCTAAACCTTAATTTATAACCTAAACCTATAATCTAAACTCAATTTCCTAAACCTTAACCTATAACCTAACCTAAACCTAAACCTATAACCCGAACCCGATTTCCTAAACCTAAACCTTAACGTATTCTCAAATCCCTAAACCTAAACCTACCCATAATCGTAATCTCAACTCCCTAACCTAAACCTAAACCTAAACTTGAAAACTCAAACCTAAATCCGATCCCAAACCCGAACCCGATTTCCTAAACCTAAACTTATAACCTTAACCTAAACCTATTCTCAAATCTCAAAACCTATAACCTAAACCTAAACCTATATAACCTTAACCTAAACTTAAAACTTAACCTATAACCTAAACCTAAACCTTAACGTATTCTCAAATCCCTAAACCTAAACCTACACCTAATCCTAATCTCAACTCCCTAACCTAAACCTAAACCTAAACTTGAAAACCCAAACCTAAACCCAATCCCGAACCCGAACCCGATTTCCTAAACCTAAACTTATAACCTTAACCTAAACATGTTCTCAAATCCCAAAACCTACAACCCAAACCTAAACCTAAACCTTAACCTAAACTTAAACCTTAACCTATAGCTTAAACCTATAACCTAAACTCAATTTTCTAAACCTTAACCTATAACCTAACCTAACCTAAACCTAAACCTATAACCCAAACCTGACTTCCTAAACCTAAACCTCAACGTATTCTCAAATCCCTAAACCTAAACCTACACCTAATCCTAATCTCAACTCCCTAACCTAAACCTAAACCTAAACTTGAAAACCCAAACCTAAACCTAAACCTAAACTTGAAAACCCAAACCTAAACCCGATCCCAAACCCAAACCCGATTTCCTAAACCTAAACTTATAACCTTAACCTAAACCTATTCTCAAATCTCAAAACTTATAACCTAAACCTAAACCTATATAACGTTAACCTAAACTTAAAACTTAACCTATAACCTAAACCTTAACCTATAACCTTAACTTAAACCTAAACCTAAAACCTAAATTCAATTTCCTAAACCTTAACTTATAACCTAACCTTAAACTAAACCTAAACCTATAATCCGAACCTGATTTCCTAAACCTAAACCTTAACGTATTCTGAAATCCCTAAACCTAAACCTACACCTAATCCTAATCTCAACTCTCCAACCTAAACCTAAACCTAAATTTGAAAACCCAAACCTAAATCCGATCCCGAACCCGATTTCCTAAACTTAAACTTATAAGTTATAGGTTAGGTTTAGGTTAAGGTTTTGGTTTTAGGTTTAGGTTATAGGTTTTAGGTTTAGGTTAAGGTTTAGGGTATTTTTGTTTATGATGTTAAGCGTATATGTATTTATGCGTGAATGAATGTGATGTGGATAAAATTGTTTGTTTTTGGATGAATGTAGTTTATGTTTGGATGGATTTACTAGTTTGGGTTTAGATGGATATGAATGTGAATATGATGAAATATATTATATAACAGTTGTATATCAGGATAAATATAATGAAATATATTGTAACAGGTGTATATCAGGAATTTTGTGCGAAATTTTGTGCTGGAATATTTTTTTTAAAAAAGAGACTTTTAGCGACGAAACTTTTCGCAGCTAAAAGTTTTGCAAAATATTTTTAGCGACGACAATTTTCGTAGCTAAAAGTTTTGCAAAATATTTTTAGCAACGAAAATTTCCGTAGCTAAAAGTTATGAAAATATTTTTGGTGGCGAAAATTTTCGTAGCAAGAAGTTTTTAAAATATTTTTAGCAACGAAACTTTTTGTAGCTAAAAGTTATGCAAATATTTTTTTAGCAACGAAAATTTTCGTAGCTAAAAGTTTTGCAAAATATTTTTAGCGACGAAAATTTTCGTAGCTAAAAGTTTAACATTCATTTTTTAGCGACGAAAATATTCGTTGCTAAAAGTTTTTAGCGACAAAAATTTTCATCACTAAAAATCTTCTATTTAGCTACGATTAAAATTTTTCGTTGCTAAAAACCATTTGCCTCGGACTTTTAGTGACGACTTTAGCGACGAAAATTTTCGTCGCTAAAACTTTTTAGTTACAAAAATTTAGCTTTTAATGACGAAAATTTTCATCGCTAAAGGTGAGATTTCTTGTAGTGGGTTTAGGGATTCGAGAATACATTTAGGTTTTAGGTTTAGGTTTAGGTTATAGGTTATTGGTTTAGGTAAAGGTTTAGGTTATAAGCTATAGGTTTAGGGAATTGAGAATAGGTTAAGATTTTGGTTTAGGAAATCGGGTTCGGATTCGGGATTGGGTTTAGGTTTGGGTTTTCAAGTTTAGGTTTAGGTTTAGGTTAGGGAGTTGAGATTAGGATTAGGTGTAGGTTTAGGTTTAGGGATTTGAGAATACATTAGGGTTTAAGTTTAGGTTTAAGTTATATGTTATATAGGCTTAGGTTTAGATTTAGCTTATAAGCTATAGGTTTAGGGAATTGAGAATAGGTTAAGGTTTAGGTTTATGAAATTGAGTTTGGGGTTCGAGATCGTGTTTAGGTTTGGGTTTTCAAGTTTAGGTTTAGGTTAGGGAGTTGAGATTAGGATTACGTGTAGGTTTAGGTTTAGGGATTTTAGAATACATTTAGGTTTTAGGTTTAGGTTTAGGTTTTAGGTTATTGGTTTAGGTTTAGATTTAGGTTAAGGTTTAGGTTTGGATTATAAGCTATAGGTTTAGGGAATTGAGAATAGGTTAAGGTTTAGGTTTAGGAAATTGGGTTCGGGTTTGGGATCGAATTTAGGTTTGGGTTTTCAAGTTTAGGTTTAGTTTTAGGTTAGGGAGTTGAGATTAGGATTAGGTGTAGTTTTAGGTTTAGGGATTTGAGAATACATTAGGTTTTAGGTTTAGGTTTGGTTATATGTTATATAGGTTTAGGTTTAGGTTTAGGTTATAAGCTATAGGTTTAGGGAATTGAGAATTGGTTAAGGTTTAGGTTTAGGAAATCGGGTTCGAGTTCGAGATCGGGTTTAGGTTTGGGTTTTCTAGTTTAGGTTTAGGTTAGGGAGTTGAGATTAGGATTAGGTGTAGGTTTAAGTTTAGGGATTTGAGAATACATTTAATTTTTAGGTTTAGGTTTAGGTTATATGTTATTGGTTTAGGTTTAGATTTAGGTTAAGGTTTAGCTTTGGATTATAAGCTATAGGTTTAGGGAATTGAGAATAGGTTATGGTTTAGGTTTGGGAATTCGGGTTCGGGTTCGGGAACGGGTTTAGGTTTGGGTTTTCAAGTTTAGGTTTAGGTTTAGGATTGGGAGTTAAGATTAGGATTAGGTGTAAGTTTAGGTTTAGGGATTCGAGAATACATTTAGGTTTTATGTTTAGGTTTAGGTTATAGGTTATTGGTTTAGGTTAAGGTTTAGGTTAAGGTTTAGGTTTAGGTTATAAGCTATAGGTTTAGGGAATTGAGAATAGGTTAAGGTTTTGGTTTAGGAAATCGGGTTCGGGTTCGGGATCAGGTTTAGGTTTTGGTTTTCAAGTTTAGGTTTAGGTTTATGTTAGGTAGTTGAGATTAGGATTAGGTGTAGGTTTAGGTTTAGAGATTTGAGAATACATTAGGGTTTAGGTTTAGGTTTAGGTTATATGTTATATAGGTTTAGGTTATAAGCTATAGGTTTAGGGAATTGAGAATAGGTTAAGGTTTAGGTTTAGGAAATTGGGTTCGGGTTCGAGATCGTGTTTAGGTTTGGGTTTTCAAGTTTAGGTTTAAGTTAGGGAGTTGAGATTAGGATTAAGTGTAGGTTTAAGTTTAGGGATTTGAGAATACGTTTAGGTTTTAGGTTTAGGTTTAGGTTATAGGTTATTGGTTTAGGTTTAGATTTAGGTTAAGGTTTAGGTTTGGATTATAAGCTATAGGTTTAGGGAATTGAGAATAGGTTAAGGTTTAGGTTTAGGAAATCGGGTTCGGGTTTAGGTTTGGGTTTTCAAGTTTAGGTTTAGGTTTAGGTTAGGGAGTTGAGATTAGGATTAGGTGTGAGTTTAAGTTTAGTGATTTGAGAATACATTTAGGTTTTAGGTTTAGGTTTTGGTTATAGGTTATTGGTTTAGGTTTAGATTTAGGTTAAGGTTTAGCTTTGGATTATAGGCTATAGGTTTAGGGAATTGAGAATAGGTTAAGGTTTAGGTTTGGGAATTTGGGTTCGGGTTCGGGAATGGGTTTAGGCTTGGGTTTTCAAGTTTAGGTTTAGGTTTAGGTTAGGGAGCTGAGATTAGGATTAGGTGTAGGTTTAGGTTTAGGGATTCGAGAATACATTTAGGTTTTAGGTTTAGGTTTAGTTATAGGTTATTGGTTTAGGTAAAGGTTTATGTTTAGGTTATAAGCTATAGGTTTAGGGAATTGAGAATAGGTTAAGGTTTTGGTTTAGGAAATCGTGTTCGGGTTCGGGATCGGGTTTAGGTTTGGGTTTTCAAGTTTAGGTTTAGGTTTAGGTTAGGGAGTTGAGATTAGGATTAGGTGTAGGTTTAGGTTTAGGGATTTGAGAATACATTAGGGTTTAGGTTATGTGTTATATAGGCTTAGGTTTAGGTTTAGCTTATAAGCTATAGGTTTAGGGAATTGAGAATAGGTTAAGGTTTAGGTTTGGAAATTGAGTTTCAGGGTCTCTGTGATTGTGTTTAGGTTTGGGTTTTCAAGTTTAGGTTTAGGTTAGGGAGTTGAGATTAGGATTACGTGTAGGTTTAGGTTTAGGGATTTGAGAATACATTTAGGTTTTAGGTTTAAGTTTAGGTTATAGGTTATTGGTTTAAGTTTAGATTTAGGTTAAGGTTTAGGTTTGGATTATAAGTTATAGGTTTAGGGAATTGAGAATAGGTTAAGGTTTAGGTTTAGGAAATCAGGTTCGGGTTCGGGATCGAATTTAGGTTTGGGTTTTCAAGTTTAGGTTTAGTTTTAGGTTAGGGAGTTGAGATTAGGATTAGGTGTAGTTTTAGGTTTAGGGATTTGAGAATACATTAGGTTTTAGGTTTAGGTTTAGGTTATATGTTATATAGGTTTAGGTTTAGGTTTAGGTTATAAGCTATAGGTTTAGGAAATTGATAATTGGTTAAGGTTTAGGTTTAGGAAATCGGGTTCGAGCTCGAGATCGGGTTTAGGTTTGGGTTTTCTAGTTTAGGTTTAGGTTAAGGAGTTGATATTAGGATTAGGTGTAGGTTTAAGTTTAGGGATTTGAGAATACATTTAGGTTTTAGGTTTAGGTTTAGGTTATATGTTATTTGTTTAGGTTTAGATTTAGGTTAAGGTTTAGCTTTTTATTATAGGCTATAGGTTTAGGGAATTGAGAATAGGTTAAGGTTTAGGTTTGAGAATTCGGGTTTGGGTTCAGGAACGAGTTTAGGTTTGGATTTTCAAGTTTAGGTTTAGGTTTAGGATTGGGAGTTAAGATTAGGATTAGGTGTAGGTTTAGGTTTAGGGATTCGAGAATACATTTAGGTTTTATGTTTAGGTTTAGGTTATAGGTTATTGGTTTAGGTTAAGGTTTAAGTTTAGGTTATAAGCTATAGGTTTAGGGAATTGAGAATAGGTTAAGGTTTTGGTTTAGAAAATCGGGTTCGGGTTCAGGATCGGGTTTAGGTTTTGGTTTTCAAGTTTAGGTTTAGGTTTAGGTTAGGGAGTTGAGATTAGGATTAGGTGTAGGTTTAGGTTTAGGGATTTGAGAATACATTAGGGTTTAGGTTTAGGTTTAGGTTATATGTTATATAGGTTTAGGTTATAAGCTATAGGTTTAGGGAATTGAGAATAGGTTACGGTTTAGGTTTAGGAAATTGGGTTCGTGTTCGAGATCGTGTTTAGGTTTGGGTTTTCAAGTTTAGGTTTAAGTTAGGGAGTTGAGATTAGGATTAAGTGTAGGTTTAAGTTTAGGGATTTGAGAATACGTTTAGGTTTTAGGTTTATGTTTAGGTTATAGGTTATTGGTTTAGGTTTAGATTTAGGTTAAGGTTTAGGTTTGGATTATAAGCTATAGGTTTAGGGAATTGAGAATAGGTTAAGGTTTAGGTTTAGGAAATCGGGTTCGGGTTTAGGTTTGGGTTTTCAAGTTTAGGTTTAGGTTTAGGTTAGGGAGTTGAGATTAGGATTAGGTGTGAGTTTAAGTTTAGTGATTTGAGAATACATTTAGGTTTTAGGTTTAGGTTTTGGTTATAGGTTATTGGTTTAGGTTTAGATTTAGGTTAAGGTTTAGCTTTGGATTATAGGCTATAGGTTTAGGGAATTGAGAATAGGTTAAGGTTTAGGTTTGGGAATTTGGGTTCGGGTTCGGGAATGGGTTTAGGCTTGGGTTTTCAAGTTTAGGTTTAGGTTTAGGTTAGGGAGCTGAGATTAGGATTAGGTGTAGGTTTAGGTTTAGGGATTCGAGAATACATTTAGGTTTTAGGTTTAGGTTTAGTTATAGGTTATTGGTTTAGGTAAAGGTTTATGTTTAGGTTATAAGCTATAGGTTTAGGGAATTGAGAATAGGTTAAGGTTTTGGTTTAGGAAATCGTGTTCGGGTTCGGGATCGGGTTTAGGTTTGGGTTTTCAAGTTTAGGTTTAGGTTTAGGTTAGGGAGTTGAGATTAGGATTAGGTGTAGGTTTAGGTTTAGGGATTTGAGAATACATTAGGGTTTAGGTTATGTGTTATATAGGCTTAGGTTTAGGTTTAGCTTATAAGCTATAGGTTTAGGGAATTGAGAATAGGTTAAGGTTTAGGTTTGGGAAATTGAGTTTCAGGTTCGAGATTGTGTTTATGTTTGGGTTTTCAAGTTTAGGTTTAGGTTAGGGAGTTGAGATTAGGATTACGTGTAGGTTTAGGTTTAGGGATTTGAGAATACATTTAGGTTTTAGGTTTAAGTTTAGGTTATAGGTTATTGGTTTAAGTTTAGATTTAGGTTAAGGTTTAGGTTTGGATTATAAGTTATAGGTTTAGGGAATTGAGAATAGGTTAAGGTTTAGGTTTAGGAAATCAGGTTCGGGTTCGGGATCGAATTTAGGTTTGGGTTTTCAAGTTTAGGTTTAGTTTTAGGTTAGGGAGTTGAGATTAGGATTAGGTGTAGTTTTAGGTTTAGGGATTTGAGAATACATTAGGTTTTAGGTTTAGGTTTAGGTTATATGTTATATAGGTTTAGGTTTAGGTTTAGGTTATAAGCTATAGGTTTAGGAAATTGATAATTGGTTAAGGTTTAGGTTTAGGAAATCGGGTTCGAGCTCGAGATCGGGTTTAGGTTTGGGTTTTCTAGTTTAGGTTTAGGTTAGGGAGTTGAGATTAGGATTAGGTGTAGGTTTAAGTTCAGGGATTTGAGAATACATTTAGGTTTTAGGTTTAGGTTTAGGTTATATGTTATTTGTTTAGGTTTAGATTTAGGTTAAGGTTTAGCTTTTTATTATAGGCTATAGGTTTAGGGAATTGAGAATAGGTTAAGGTTTAGGTTTGGGAATTCGGGTTTGGGTTCAGGAACGAGTTTAGGTTTGGGTTTTCAAGTTTAGGTTTAGGTTTAGGATTGGGAGTTAAGATTAGGATTAGGTGTAGGTTTAGGTTTAGGGATTCGAGAATACATTTAGGTTTTATGTTTAGGTTTAGGTTATAGGTTATTGGTTTAGGTTAAGGTTTAAGTTTAGGTTATAAGCTATAGGTTTAGGGAATTGAGAATAGGTTAAGGTTTTGGTTTAGAAAATCGGGTTCGGGTTCAGGAACGGGTTTAGGTTTTGGTTTTCAAGTTTAGGTTTAGGTTTAGGTTAGGGAGTTGAGATTAGGATTAGGTGTAGGTTTAGGTTTAGGGATTTGAGAATACATTAGGGTTTAGGTTTAGGTTTAGGTTATATGTTATATAGGTTTAGGTTATAAGCTATAGGTTTAGGGAATTGAGAATAGGTTAAGGTTTAGGTTTAGGAAATTGGGTTCGGGTTCTAGATCGGGTTTAGGTTTGGGTTTTCAAGTTTAGGTTTAGGTTAGGGAGTTGAGATTAGGATTAAGTGTAGGTTTAGGTTTAGGGATTCGAGAATACATTTAGGTTTTAGGTTTAGGTTTAGGTTATAGGTTATTAGTTTAGGTTTAGATTTAGGTTAATGTTTAGGTTTGGATTATAAGCTATAGGTTTAGGGAATTGAGAATAGGTTAAGGTTTAGGTTTTGGAAATCGGGTTCGGGTTCGGGATCAGGTTTAGGTTTGGGTTTTCAAGTTTAGGTTTAGGTTTAGGTTAGGGAGTTGATATTGGGATTAGGTGTAGGTGTAGGTTTAGGGATTTGTGAATACATTAAAGTTTAGGTTTAGGAAATCGGGTTCGGGTTTGGGATCGGGTTTTGGTTTGAGTTTTCAAGTTTAGCTTTAGGTTTAGGTTAGGGAGTTGAGATTAGGATTAGGTGTAGGTTTAGGTTTAGTGATTTAAGAATACCTTTAGGTTTTAGGTTTATGTTTAGGTTATAGGTTATAGGTTTAAGTTTAGGTTTAGGTTAAGGTATAGGTTTAGATTTCGGTTTAGGTTATAAGCAATTGGTTTAGGGAATTGAGATTAGGATAAGGTTTAGTTTGGGAAATCGGGTTCGGGTTCACGATCGGGTTTAGGTTTTGGTTTTCAAGTTTAGGTTTATGTTTAGGTTTAGGTTAGGGAGTTGAGATTAGAATTAGGTGTAGGTTTAGGTTTAGGGATTCGAGATTACATTTAGGTTTTAGGTTTAGGTTTAGATTATAGGTTATTGGTTTAGGTAAAGGTTTAGGTTTAGGTTTAGGTTTAGGTTATGTTAAGGTTTAGGTTTAGGTTATAAGCTATAGGTTTAGGGAATTGAGAATAGGTTTAGGTTTAGGTTAGGGAGTTGAGATTAGGATTAGGTGTATGTTTAGGTTTAGGGATTCGAGAATACATTTAGGTTTTAGGTTTAGGTTTAGGTTATAGGTTATTGGTTTAGGTTAAGGTTTATGTTTAGTTTATAAGCTATAGGTTTAGGGAATTGAGAATAGGTTAAGGTTTTGGTTTAGGAAATCGGGTTCGGGTTTAGGTTTGGGTTTTCAAGTTTAGGTTTAGGTTTAGGTTAGGGAGTTGAGATTATGATTAGGTGTATGTTTAGGTTTAGGGATTTGAGAATACATTAGGGTTTAGGTTTAGGTTTAGGTTATATGTTGTATAGGTTTAGCTTTAGGTTTAGGTTATAAGCCATAGGTTTAGGGAATTGAGAGTAGGTTAAGATTTAGGTTTAGGAAATTGGGTTTGGGTTCAAGATCGCGTTTCGGTTTGGGTTTTCCAGTTTAGGTTTAGGTTAGGGAGTTGAGATTAGGATTAACTGTAGATTTAGGTTTAAGGATTTGAGAATACATTTAGGTTTTACGTTTAGGTTTAGGTTATAGGTTATTGGTTTAGGTTTAGATTTAGGTTAAGGTTTAGGTTTGGATTATAAACTATATGTTTAGGGAATTGAGAATAGGTTAAGGTTTAGGTTTAGGAAATTGGGTTCGGGTTCGGGATCGGGTTTAGGTTTGGGTTTTCAAGTTTAGGTTTAGGTTTAGGTTTGGGAGTTAAGATTGGGATTAGGTGTAGGTTTAGGTTTAGGGATTTGAGAATACATTAAAGTTTAGGTTTAGGAAATCAGGTTCAGGTTCGGGATTGGGTTTAGGTTTGAGTTTTCAAGTTTAGGTTTAGATTTAGGTTAGTGAGTTGAGATTAGGATTAGGTGTAGGTTTAAGTTTAGTGATTTGAGAATACATTTAGGTTTTAGGTTTATGTTTAGGCTATAGGTTATAGGTTTAAGTTAAGGTTTAGGTTAAGGTATAGGTTTAGATTTCAGTTTAGGTTACATGCAATTGGTTTAGGGAATTGAGAATAGGTTAAGGTTTACTTTGGAAAATCGGGTTCGGGTTCGCGATCGGGTTTAGGTTTTGGTTTTCAAGTTTAGGTTTAGGTTTAGGTTTAGGTTAGGGAGTTGAGATTAGGATTAGGTGTAGGTTTAGGGTTAGGGATTTTTGTATACATTTAAGTTTTAGGTTTAGGTTTAGGTTATAGGTTACAGGTTTAGGTTTTGGTTTAGGTTTAGGTTAAGGTTTAGGTTTAGGCTTTGGTTTATGTTATAAGCTATAGGTTTAGGGAATTGAGAATAGGTTAATGTTTAGGTTTAGGAAATCGGGTTCGGGTTCAAGTTTAGGTTTTGGTTTTCAAGTTTAGGTTTAGGTTTAGGTTAGGGAGCTGAGATTAGGATTAGGTATAGGTTTAGGTTTAGGGATTTGAGTATACATTTTGGTTTTTGGTTTAGGTTTAGGTTATAGGTTATAGGTTTAGGTTTAGGGTTAGGTTGAGGTATAGGTTTAGGTTTCGGTTTAGGTTATAAGCAATAGGTTTAGAGAATTGAGAATAGGTTAAGGTTTAGGTTTAGCAAATCGGGTTCGGGTTCGGGATTAAGTTTAGGTTTGGGTTTTCAAGTTTAGGTTTATGTTTCGGTTAGGTAGTTGAGATTAGGATTAGGTGTAGGTTTAGGTTTAGGGATTTGAGAATGCATTAAGGTTTAGGTTTAGGAAATCGGTTTTTGGTTAAGGAACGGGTTTAGGTTTGAGTTTTCAAGTTTAGGTTTAGGTTTAGGTTAGGGAGTTGAGATTAAGATTTAGTGTAGGTTTAGGTTTAGGGATTTGAGAATACATTTAGGTTTTAGGTTTATGTTTAGGTTATAAGTTATAGGTTTAGGTTAACGTATGGGTTTAGGTTTCGGTTTGGGTTATAGGCAATAGGTTTAGGGAATTGAGAATAGGTTAAGGTTTAGGTTTAGGAAATCTGGTTCTAGTTCGTGATTGGGTTTAGGTTTTGGTTTTCAAGTTTAGGTTTAGGTTTAGGTTATTGAGTTGAGATTAGGATTAGGTGTAGGTTTAGGTTTAGAGATTTGAGATTACATTTAGGTTTTAGGTTTAGGTTAAGGTTATAGGTTACAGGTTTAGGTTAAGGTTTAAGTTTAGGTTAAGGTTTAGGTTTAGACTTAGGTTTAGGTTATAAGCTATAACTTTAGGGAATTAAGAATAGGTTAAGGTTTAGGTTTAGGAAATCGGGTTCGGGTTCAGGATCGGGTTTAAGTTTTGGTTATTAAGTTTAGGTTTAGGTTTAGGTTAGGAAGTTGAGATATGGATTAGGTGTAGGTTTAAGTTTAGGGATTTGAGTATACATTTAGGTTTTAGGTTTAGGTTCAAGTTATAGGTTACAGGTTTACGTTTAGGTTTAGGTTAAGGTTTAGGTTTAGGTTTAGGTTTAGGTTATAAGATATAGGTTTAGGGAATTGAGAATAGGTTAAGGTTTAGGTTTAGGAAATCGGGTTCGAGTTCGAGATCGGGTTTAGATTTGGGTTTTCAAGTTTAAGTTTAGGTTTAGGTTAAGGAGTTGAGATTAGGATTAGGTGTAGGTTTAGGTTTAAGGATTTGAGAATACATTTAGGTTTTAGGTTTAGGATTGGGTTATAGGTAACAGGTTTAGGTTTAGGTTAGGTTAAGGTTATAGGTTATCCGTTTAGGTTTAGGTTTAGGTTTAGGTTATAAGATATAGGTTTAGGGAATTGAGAATAGGTTAATGTTCGGGTTCTGGTTCGGGATCAGGTTTATATTTGGGTTTTCAAGTTTAAGTTTAGGTTTAGGTTAGAGAGTTGAGATTAGGTTTAGCTGTAGGTTTAGGTTTAAGGATTTGAGAATACTTTTAGGTTTTAAGTTTAGGTTTAGGTTATAGGTTACAGGTTTAGGTTTAGGTTTAGGTCAAGGTTATAGGTTATAGGTTTAGGTTTAGGTTTAGGTTTAGGTTTAGGTTATAAGATATAGGTTTAGGGAATTGAGAATAGGTTAATGTATAGGTATAGGAAATCGGGTTCGGGTTCGGGATCGGGTTTAGGTTTGGGTTTTCAAGTTTTGGTTTAGGTTTAGGTTAAAGAGTTGCGATTAGGATTAGGTGTAGGTTTAGGTTTAGGGATTTGAGAATACATTTAGGTTTTAGGTTATGGTTTAGGTTATAGGTTATTGGTTTAGGTTTCGGTTTAGGTTAAGGTTTAGGTTTAGGTTTCGGTTAGGTTATAAGATATAGGTTTAGGGAATTGAGTATAGGTTAAGGTTTAAGTTTAGGAAATCGGGTTTGGGTTTCGGGATCGGGTTTCGGTTTTGGTTTTCAAGTTTAGGTTTAAGTTTAGGTTAGGGAGTTGAGATTAGGATTAGGTGTAGGTTTAGGTTTAGGGATTTGAGAATAGATTTAGATTTAGGTTATAGGTTACAGGTTTAGGTTTAGGTTTATGTTTAGGTTATATGATATAGGTTTAGGGAATTGAGAATAGGTTAAGGTTTAGGTTTAGGTTTTTAAGTTTAAGTTTAGGTTTAGGATAGGGAGTTGAGATTTGGATTAGGTCTAGGTTTAGGTTTAGGGATTTGAGAATACATTAAGGTTTAGGTTTAGGAAATCGGGTTCGGGTTTAGGTTTGGCTTTACAAGTTTAGGTTTAGGTTTAGGTTAGGGAGTTGAGATTAAGATTAGGTGTAGGTTTAGGTTTAGGGATTTGAGAATACATTTAGGTTTTAGGTTTAGGTTTAGGTTATTGCTTATTGGTTTAGGTTTAGGTTTAGGCTAAGGTTTTGGTTTTGGTTATAAGATATAGGTTAGAATTGAGATTAGGTATAGGTTTAGGTTTAGGAAATCGGGTTCGGGTTTAGGATCGGGTTTAGGTTTGGGTTTTACCATTTAGGTTTAGGTTTAGGTTAGGGAGTTGAGATTAGGATTAGGTGTAGGTTTTGGTTTAGGGATTTGAGAATACATTTAGGTTTTAAGTTTAGGTTTAGGTTATTGGTTAGGGAGTAGAGATTAGGATTAGGTGTAGGTTTAGGTTTAGGGATTCGAGAATACGTTTAGGTTTTAAGTTTAGGTTTAGGTTATAGGTTTAGGTTTAGGTTTAGGTGAAGGTACAAGTTTAGGTTTCAGTTTAGCTTATATGTTATAGGTTTAGGGAATTGAGAATAGGTTAAGGTTTAGGTTTAGGAAATCTGGTTCGGGATCGGGTTTAGGTTTAACTTAGGGAGTTGAGATTAGGATTAGGTGTAGGTTTAGGTTTAGGGGTTTGTGAATACATTTAGGTTTTAAGTTTAGGTTTAGGTTATAGGTTACAGGTTTAGGATTAGGTTTAGGTTAAGGTTTAGGTTTAGGCTTAGGTTTAGGTTATAAGATATACGTTTAGGGAATTGAGAATCGGTTAAGGTTTAGCTTTAGGAAATTGGGTTCGGGTTCGGGATCTGGTTTTGGTTAGGGTTTTCAAGTTTAAGTTTAGGTTTAGGTTAGGGAGTTGAGATTAGGATTAGGTGTAGGTTTAGGTTTAGGGATTTGAGAATACATTAAGGTTTAGGTTTAGGAAATCGGGTTTAGGTTCAGGATCGGGCTTAGGTTTCAGTTTTCAAGTTTAAGTTTAGGTTTAGGTTAGGAAGTTGAGATTAAGATTAGGTGTAGGTTTAAGTTTAGTGAGTTAAGAATACATTTAGGTTTTAGATTTAGGTTTAGGTTATAGGTTATAGGTTATAGGATAAGGTTTAGGTTTAGGTTTAGGTTATAAGATCTAGGTTTAGGGAATTGAGAATAGGTTAATGTTTAGGTTTAGGAAATCGGGTTCGGTATCGGGTTTAGGTTTGGGTTTTCATGTTTAGGCTTAGGTTTAGGTTTGGGAGTTGAGATTAGGATTAGGTGTAGGTTTAGGTTTAGGGATTTGAGAATACATTTAGGTTTAGGGTTTGGGTTTAGGTTTAGGGATTTGAGAATACATTTAGGTTTAGGGTTTGGGTTTAGGTTTAGGTTTAGGTTATAGGTGATAGGTTTAGGTTTAGGTTTAGGTTAAGGTTTAGGTTTAGGTTATAAGTTATAGGTTTAAGGAATTGTGAATAGGTTATGGTTTAGGTTTAGGAAATCGGGTTCGGGTTCGAGATCTGGTTTAGGTTTGGGTTTTCATGTTTCGGTTTAGGTTTGGATTAAGAAGTTGAGATTAAGATTAGGTATAAGTTTAGGTTTAGGGATTTAAGAATACATTTAGGTTATAGGTTTAGGTTATAGGTTATAGGTTATAGGTTTAGGTTTTGGTTTAGGTTTAGGTTTAGGTTATAAGCTATTGGTTTAGGGAATTGAGAGTAGGTTAAGGTTTAGGTTTAGGAAATCGGGTTTGGGTTCGAGATCGGGTTTAGGTTTGGGTTTTCAAGTTTAGGTTTAGGTTTAGGTTAGGGAGTTTAGATTAGGATTAGGTGTAGGTTTAGGTTTAGGGATTTGAGATTACACTTAGGTTTTAGGTTTAGGTTTAGGTTATAAGTTATAGGTTTAGGTTTAGGTTTAGGTTATAAGCTATAGGTTTAGGGAATTGAGAATAGGTTAAGGTTTAAGTTTAGGAAATCGGGTTTGGGTTCTGGATTGGGTTTAGGTTTGGGTTTTCAAGTTTACGTTTAGGCTTATGTTAGGGAGTTGAGAGTAGGATTAGGTGTAGGTTTAGGTTTCGGGATTTGAGAATACATTAGGTTTAGGTTTAGGTTATAGGTTATAGGTTTATGTTTAGGTTTAGGTTTAGGTTTAGGTTTAGGTTATATATTATAGGTTTAGGTTTAGGTTTAGGTTGAGGTATAGGTTTAGGTTTCGGTTTAGGTTTTAAGGTATAGGTTTAGGGAATTGAGAATAGGTTAAGGTTTAGGTTTAGGAAATCGGGTTTGGGTTCGGGATCAGGTTTATCTTTGGGTTTTCAAGTTTAGGTTTAGGTTTAGGTTAGGGAGTTGAGATTAGGATTAGGTGTAGGTTTAGGTTTAGAGATTTGAGAATACATTATGGTTTAGGTTTAGGAAAT
The DNA here is from genome assembly GCF_029962835.1 of Magnolia sinica. Taxonomy (NCBI): domain Eukaryota; kingdom Viridiplantae; phylum Streptophyta; class Magnoliopsida; order Magnoliales; family Magnoliaceae; genus Magnolia; species Magnolia sinica. The sequence goes on from NC_080584.1 coordinate 56,305,900, forward strand.
TTGGTTCGGGTTTGAGATCGAGTTTACGTTTGGGTTTTAGGTTATAGGTTTAAGTCATAGGTTAGAAGTGTAGGTTTAGGTTTAGGTTTTAGGTTTGGGTTATAGGATTAGTTTTAGGTTATAGGTTATAGGTTAAAGGTTTAGGGATTTGAGAATTGGTTTTGGTTATAGGTTTAGGTTTAGGTTTAGGTTTTGGTTAAGGTTATATGTTAAGGTTAAGGTTATAGGTTTAGGTTTAGGTAAGGTTATAGGTTTTTGGTTATGGTTTAGGTTATAATTATAGGTTTTGGGATTTGAGAATAGGTTTTGGTTATAAGTATAGGTTTAGGTTAGGATGTTGGTTAAAGTTTAGGGAATTGAGTTTAGGTTATAGGTTTAGGTTATAGGTTTTGGGTTGTAGTTATAGGTTTTGGGATTTGAGAATAGGTTTAGGTTATATGTTATGGGTTTGGTCCCTGCAAATACAGATATAAACACGGCCTGCTCCAATTGGCTAGGCCCTTCCAATGCTGTCCGTAAGAAATGGACAGCTTCATCATGGTCATAACAGCGGTTTCCACCTTCCAGGGACCCCCACTCAACATCCGAATAGCTCCGACGCACATCCGGGTCTGCTCCATTAATTTTGAGCAAATACATAAACATGACCTGTCCAAATGGCTAGGCCCCTCCAATGGTCATAACAGCGGTTCCCACCTTCCAAAGACCCCAGTTCAACATCTGAATAGCTCTAACGCACATCTGGATACATAAATGGGTACAGTTTTAAATAACATTATTAGCAATGTTTCAAATGCATACCTCCCTTAAAAAGTCCTTCAGTCATGAAAGTCCTGATCTGTAAGAACCTTAACGGCAACATCCTGCATTCCATGATTGAATAAATAAGAAGATGCATCACCTTTACTTTCAAGTCAAACAAAAATGGGACAGAGAACCATGTAAGAAACACGAAGAAAAATGTGGATTTCTTTGAATATGATAGAGAGATTGGTCTAGGAACTGAACCGCAAATTACTCTCATCAGGTTAGTTATCAGAATAACATTTGTAGAGAAGTTCCCTGCATTAAACGCTTGGCTATTTTCATTTATCATCCTACAAGGCACCCCATGACATTACTAGGAAGTATGGGGCTGTTAAAGAGGTTGATGATTCTTCTACAAAGGCATAGCTTGAAAAGACGCGGACACTGTTTATCAGGAAGGGATCAGGGTTCTCTTCTCGTAGTGTGATTATTGGGGATGCATATAAAGGGATTCATGAAATTGGTTTACCATTAGAAATTACTCAAAAGATCGCATTTGAGGAGAAGGTCACCGCATACAACATGGATCATTTACATAAACTAGTAGATGACAAATTATGTGTAACATATAGAGATGGTTCAGCCACTTATGCAATTAGGGAAGGTTCAAAAGGACATACATATTTGAAAGTTGGTTAAATCATAAACATGCATATTATGGATGGAGATATTGTTTTCATTAATAGGCCGCCTAGTACTCATAAACATTCATTACAAGCATTTTCTATCTATGTGCATGATGACCATACTGTTAAGATCAATCCTCTTATTTGCGCTCCCCTAGGTGCAGATTTTGATGGGGATTGCATTCATATGCTACTTCATATATCATATTCCAAGATAAAAGGTGTCAATTATATATATATATATATGTGTGTGTGTATATATATATATATATATATATATATATATATATATTAGTTCAAAAGCAGACAATAAAGAGCACAAATTCTGATTATAAAGGTGATATTTAGAGTTAAGCTTACCGTCATTGTCATGTTGAAACCGTTCCTTGAATATGAGGACGTCCCTTATTGATCTAAAACAGTCAAAGAGAATTACAATTAAAAGAAAGAAAGAAAAAAGAAAAGAAAAGAAAAGAAGGCAAGCAGGTAATTAGACACTCAAATGCTACCAAAAAGAAAAATATAAACTTATCTTGTTAACTCCCCCTGAAGTGACACCTACACCAACCTGCAACAATGGAAACCGGATCAGTCCCAAATGTGTTCTTAGCAATCAAGGAAGAAATGGGTTATACTGAAATTGCTATTAAATAGAAAGAAATATATTATAACATAAACAATCAGAAACCAAAAATCACTAAAGTGGAATGGAACTCCCAATACACAGATGATCATACATAACATGGGCAAGAACAAAAGACACCTAGGGTGTGTTTGGATGTACAACTCAGCAACCTAGATGGAAACTAAAGAAATGACTAAATTGTAATCAATTTTCTGAGCTAGCTTCACGTCTCATGCATTGGATTTCCAATTTAGAAAGAACACGTCTCTTGGCCATCATTTTTTATTAGACAAATTGCTGAAGTGCATGTATGAATGGATGTTCCATTTGAAATGGATTGCAAGAATTGAAGATAGAGAGTTGCAATATGAGCATCCAAAGGATAGACCATGTAGAAAATTATTCAACCATGCATGTATGAATGGATGATCTGAATTGCAATAGTTATTCTGGTAAAGTGAAAATTACCAATTTGTAATTATAGTATGGCCTGTATGGGTTTGGGACTTTGGCTCCTAAGTGCAATCGCTATACTTTGAAGATGCACCTAAAATAACTGGAGTTGAAATTTGAGGGTGAGTTACTCACTAGTGAATGCTAGGAAGTGTAACCAGGATTTGGTTGTTTCATCTTTTTTAAACTGAATATTTTCAATTCAAGTTAGTTACTCATCCAAATACAACCCAAAATGTATTATGTTATTTTTGTAAAAACTAACATGTAGATGAAGGAATTAGCTAATGGAAATAACTGGAAAAGGATGACAATTTCAATTAGGATTTGGCTATTTGTGACTGATTTGAAACTCAGTATGAATCAAGGTGGTAGACTCGTCAGGAGGGCCAAACATTCACATCGAATGTTGGACTATTAGCCATTCTTTTTCAACTGCCCATTTGTTTTGCATGTAGTGGCTCACATATGAGATAACTGGCCTGATTCTTAGGCTGGACAGATTGACAATTGGGCCTACCAGATGAAATTTTGGATCTTGATGAATGGTCTGGATCATACATGCATTCCATGTTGGCACTTATGTGGATGTCTAGGTTTAATGACTAGATTTGTGTCTACAATCCTTATGGAAGATTGCTCTCAATTGAACTTCTCTAGCCTTACTTGAACCTTTCATCAGTCAAAGGTAGTACCAAGACTAATTGATAATTGTCAAAAGAGCATTAATCACACCTTTTTAGCTCACCTAAAGATTGGACCATCATAATTTTCAGGCCATGACACATGATCGGAGGGGATCTCCCCACAAATGATCAAGATCTTGCACACGTGTACTAAACTGGACCTCAACATGAATGAGCAGCACAATGCAAACATAAAACCAATCTGACACATGGCAAGTTTGGTCAAGTCACACCTTATCCCAAGAGAAATACAATTTTCTTAGTTTTTTGGGTTGTTGAGTTGGGCCCTTGGTTTAATGATATAAACGACAACACTATATGGATGGTGGCCCATGAACCAAAAATCCTCCACATAAGGATAACCTGAGCCTTCAACTGGTGGCCAGCAGATAGATGATTGAGGATGAGATATTACCATCATGTGTGGGTAGGAAACCAATCCAATAAGATGAGCTATAATGGTATTTGCATTCTCTAAAATAGCCTCTTTCCCTGTTTGTACATGTGGAAAACAGAAACTTCATATGAAACTTTGCATAACAAAACATGGAATCTGATATCATCTGGACTCGACAAAAGATGGAATAAGAATCTTCTCAAAAAATCAAAACCAAACATCTCACCTTTTCCCTATACATGTTCCTCAGCCTCCCAGCCTCCTCATCCATGGGCTGATCAAGCTTCTGGTCCAAGACCCACATGCTCCCTTTATTACTCTCATCTTCAGGCAGCGTCGACGCCATTAAAATCCCAAAATTAACAGGAATTAACACCAATAACTTGCCACTCAACCACGTCCTGAATCGAAGCAAATCCTAACATCAATAGCAGATCACTGAAACCCCAAGCCCACAAAGAAATCTATCAATTCTCCACGACGAAAACATACCAAAAATGCTTCAGACTGATGAAAAAAAACAGAAAAGTTCAGCTTTTCTATTAATAGCCCACAAAAATACAGTGACTCTCAACCCAATGAGGTTTGGGCGAATGGTCTTCACTGTATGTTTGATCCCTATAGTTGAGGGTTCGATTCCCCTCCTTGGCTTTACCCCGATACACGTGGTTGTGGGTGATTGCGTGTATCCGCTGGGATTAGTCTCACTTCAAAAAAGAGGTGGGGACACCCTGTGTCTTCAAAAAAAAAATAATAATAATAATACAGCGATTCTCAATCAGCAAACCCATGAAACAAGGAAAAAAAGGGGCAAATTTTTGGCTTTTCAGCTAAACAAACAAGAACTAACCACTTTCTACCTAAGGAAGAAACTCCTTATAAACTCTCAAAATGCTGAGAAAACACTAAATTTTGAAGCTTTCGACGGATGCTACCATCGTAATCTAGAAAACTACAAAAATAACAAACCTAACCACATTTAAAGCAGCAAAAAGGGAGTTAATCTCACTTTACATGAAAAAGACAATACCAGTAATGGCTCTAAAATAGAATTCAGATTTTCCAATTCATCCAACCATCAAAATCTATCTTGAAAAAAGATTGAAAACATTGTTAAATGAGGAAAAACAGTAAATTCAAAAACCAACCTCAGGGAAAAAAAATACCCAATAAAGAATTCAAAAATAAAAAATTAGTGGCATCTCCCAACTTCGAAAAACAGTAACTTGAAAGCTTTCAGCTTAAAAGCTAAACCCGGGAAAAAAACTAAAAAAAAAAAATGACACCTCAGAAGAATCAATGACAGAAAAGCAAACCGATTTCTCAGTTTCCACCATAAACCCAAAAAAAGAAAACTCTCTCTCTCTCTCTCTCTCTCTCTCTCTCTCTCTCTCCCTCTCTCTCTCTCTCCCCCCATTACAGAAGTAGTAAAATTCAAAGCTCCCAATTCATACAGAAACAATAAAAAATCAGAAAAAATCGCAAGAAAGTTGCCCCAGTTGATAACAGCAGTAAATTCAAAGCTCTCAGCTAAAACTACCATCAAAATCTAATGCTAAAAATAGTCCAAAAACAAATACCCACCTCAGAAAAGGAATACAAAGATAAATCCATGCTAAAATTGACTTTTAAAAGAAAAAAAAAAACACTTCAAATTAAAATTACCCAAGAACAAAATCCCACCTCAATAAAAAAAAAATAATAATAATACCCGCAGAATTTATAAAATAAAAAAGAAAAGAAAGAAAAACCCAAATCTCTCTAAAACAAAAACCCACCTCAGAAAAGGCAATGAAAAGATCACCCAAACAGAAATTTTGAGAAGAAAATAAAAAAAAGTAAAAAATTCGAACTATCATTTAATGCTAAAACCACCCAAAGAAAATCAGGAAAATAGAAACTTCATATGAAACTTCACAAGTGACGTCAGAGCATGGAGATCTGATTTGGTAGGTTTATGGGGCATCTGCCATCCATGTTGGGGTCCATCAGAGCAACTTTACTGGTCAATGCAACGCCCTGAAATTCGGGGGTCGAGCATAGCTCAGTTCCCGAGTTTCAAAACATCACTTATGCAACATATTGAATGATGGATGTATGTTGTTTGTATGAGTGCATAAAACATGGAATAGATTAAGCCAAACTGCAAACATAATTCAGGGATGAGTGAGAAACGCAAGCGGAAGGCTTAAAGAAATATATGTGTACACGTGCAAATCTCTGAAATACATATACATACCAGGTCATACTTACAAGTGTTACTATCAAAATTACAAGTATCAAATGACATCATCTATTCCCAAAAAGAAATCCCAGAATCCCACGCATCAGAACAAGGCTCACTAGAACCCGCCTGAAAACTGCATGAAAGAAAATGCAGCCTCATCATCCTCGAACTCCTGCTCTGCCCCAAAGGTCGCATCAACATCTGCAACTAAGACAGAGTCTGGTGGTGTTTAAGCACCGCCCCAGAACGAGGGAGTGAGTGATCAACTCAGTGGAACAATATAACAAAGGTTAACATGTTATCAATTCAATCAAGCAGTAATGATAAAGCAGAACAATCAAACATGTCCTAATTACTCTTGTTAATGCAAGGATGAATGCAGAATGATGCATGCCCTCGCTTGCACACCCTCAGCGTCTTCATCTTATGTTACGCATGACATCACCTTAAGTGCTCCACCTCTTCCAGGCACATGCAATGCGGTGCATGAACATGATTACCAAGTTATTATTAGTCCTTTTCATACAGCAGGAGTGAGAAGCTAAGGTACCTTCCTCATATCAATTTCCACACAGTGATCCATTCTAGGGTCTTCAGTCCTAGGTAATCTCAGACGATCATATGGTTTTAGGTCGTTGCAAAGGGCTCTTCACCAATCAATGCACACCTATCATACCTTTGTTACTACAATAAGGCTCGTCACCTCAATGCAGTATCCAGGTATGCTTGAGGTCACTACAAAGGGCTCGTCACCAATCAATATAGGCCGACAGCATGAATATAGTGTCCCATACCACTATAATCGGCTCACGAGTTTGGTTGCTCACTGGTCACTACGGGGAGGCTCGTCACCCCAGCGTAGGCCGACAGCTCGACCACGGTGTCCCACACCACCATGTCCGGCTCATGAGTCTTAGCGGATCAAGGTACAACGGTTAACGGGATTTGCACTGGTAAGTTTGGTACCCTAGATTCAAATAATAGCGTCCATACATGGTGAACATACATCGGACAATCGGGTTACTTGACGAACTCAACTAGCACGAGCGCACGTTGGGTTGAACGACATAAAGTGTGCAAACACTCCATATGGCCAAACCACTGCCGACAACTCTAATACGACTCGGGTTCGTCAAATCACGTCCGTCATGATAAAAGCAACCTCAGCCACGAACTCAAGGCCGATTACCGATTTCCTGGACTATTTCCTAGTCCCAACACATATTTCACTACAACAGATATTCATATCAACAAGTTAAAATAGTAATGGAACAACAATTCAAATTATGTAGTATGTGAGCATTTGCAGAATATCAACTTAGCATGGATTCAAACATAAGTAATACTTGAAATTAAACAACAAGGAAAGTGACTTGCATGTGGGTAATCATACACACCAATAGGAGAGTTGAGAATCACTTCTCAATGCCCGCGATTAGGATAGTATGCTACCATTAAGACCATACAGACATTCTACAAACACTTAGAATACATAGTTCAACATACATGACGCATGTTGAAAATACACGCATTTGGACAATTCCTTTTGCTAAGGAGTTGTCACACATACAATTAGCACAAGTATATGATAAATAATCATGGCAAACACATGTTCATATTTTATACGTATACGGTACTTTCTACATATACATATAATACACAAATCTCAACACATGGCATATATATCAGGAACACGATATAAACATAACATTTAGCATGTGAAATTGCACCCATAATGAGAATAAACCATTAACTGACACTGAAAGCCTTGAAAACCATAACCTATACGATTAAAGTCTGCACCTTAGACCAGAAATAGAACACCGAACTGATTCAGACAATATGTCTTCGTCAACGGCGACAAGATAACCTAAAGTAAGAATAGAAATGAGCTACAACAACACATAGACTATTCTAAGCTCTAAAACAGATTAGGGTTAGGTTAACTTACCCAAGAAGGAACTTAGAATCGCCGGAATAACGATTCAAAAGTGAAGGTTTAAGGATGAAGAATAATAGGAAAGGATCTAAGATGATTCACCAACATCTCTCTCACTATCTCTCTCTTTTCCTCTCTCTTTCTTAGCTAGGGTTAGGAAATTCGTATGGAAAAGAGAGTGAGGGTTTTAAGGTCTATATATAGGCCTAATATTGATGAAAATAACCCTAAGGCCAAGGTATACTTAGGTTATAACCAAAACAGGCCTCTCTCGATCCAACGGAACACTTCCGGCTGTCCTTTTTCCACGTGCGGTCGAACTTAAGCTCACTGACCATGGATCTAAGTCAGGCTGAGTTTTTGTACCGATCGGATCTACAGATCAGCCGTGGCGGACCACACTCAATTCAACGGTCACCGAAACTCGATCAGGTCCACAAGCACTAAGACATGCCTGGGCCACCTTCCCTGATCCGAGGGTGAAATTGGGTCAGAATCCAATGGTCAGATTGCTTAAAATCGTCGCGCAAGCGACATGACTCAGATTTCATAAAATCACATTTAATTTCTCACCGTTCTCACACTCTTCACTCCGGACTCAATCAAATCGACCCAGAACATCATCTGGACTTGATTTTTGAGGTGATGGCCAAGTCCAGCATGGTGACCATAACTGCCTAAGATCATCGCTATCGGACTTTCGACGCGCGGTCCAGGTTCAATCCATAACTTTTAAAAATTCCCAAGAGCAACTGGATTTAGCGATGAATCCCAGATTTTAGAGTAACATAACGCCAATGATTCTACAGGTTTTGAGTTATGCAGATCAAATTTAAACTGATTAATGCAAATTTCACAAGCAATCGAGTTTAGCGCTAATTACCCCACAAATAGCTTCTAAGGAAAAAATAGCGGTAGTAGTCGGGTCTTGGCACAAAATTTTTCAGGTCATTACAATCTAAATCCCTTAAAGAAAATTTCATCCTTGAAATTCATACCTTCTCATATTCCTCAAGGATCTGAGGGTAGCTCTTTCTGACCTCAGCTTCAGATTCCCAAGTAGCCTCTTCTTCACTATGATGCGTCCATAGAACTTTCACAAGAGGGATGACCTTGCTACGCAATACCTGCTCCTTCCTGTCTAGAATACGCGTCGGTCGCAGTACATATGTGGCATCCTCGCTCAACTGCACCTGCTCCCAACTAATAATATGCGAAGGATCAGGAACGTACTTCTTCAGCATTAGAAACATGAAATATGATATGCACGCCCGCAAGAGGTGTGGGCAAAGCAAGGCGGTATGCTACCGCTCCCACTCGATCCAGAATTTGAAATGGAGCAATAAATCTCGGCGTGAGCTTTCCCTTCTTACCGAACTGCAAAACTCCCTTCATAGGGGAGACCTTAAGAAACACATGGTTTCCAACCTCAAACTCAAGCGGTCGCCGCCTCGTATAAGTGTAACTTTTCTGCCTACTCTGGGCTGTCAGAAGTCGACGTCGAATAATGTCAACTTTCTCTGAAGTCGCCTGCACTAACTCCGGGCCAATCAAACTACGCTCGCCAACTTCTGCCTAGCAATGCGGTGCTCTGCACGGGAGACCATACAACGCCTCATAGGAAGCCATGCCAATACTCACCTGGAAGCTATTATTATACGCGAACTCTGCATAAGGGAGACAATCATCCCAACTGTCCTTGAAATTCAAAACACAAGCTCACAACATGGCTTCCAGAACCTGATTCACACGTTCCGTCTGTCCATCCGTCTGCGGATGAAACGCGGTGCTGAACTTCAATTTCATACCCATCGCTTCCTGGATACGAGTCTAGAAGATAGATGTGAAACGCGTATCTCTGTCAGACACAATCTCTAAGGGAACTCCATGCAGACGTACAATCTCCTTGATGTACAACCTAGCAACTCGTCTGCAGAGTTTGTGACTCTGATCGGTAAGAAATGAGCCGACTTCGTCAATCGGTCGACGATCACCCAAATAGAGTCATGTCCCTTCTTCGTTCTCGGCAACCAAGAAATAAAGTCCATAGAGATGAAGTCCCACTTCCATTCTGCTATGGGCATGGGCTGAAGCAGCCCAAGAGGTCGGCGATGCTCTGCCTTGACCTTCTGGCACGTGAGACAACGAGCTACAAACTCAGCAATATGAACCTTCATGTTGTCTCACCAATATGATCTTCTCATATCTTGATACATCTTCGTGCTACCTGGATGCATCGCAAGCTTAGAACTATGGGCTAACTCGAGAACCTCCCATCTCAAGTCAGGAATGTTTGGGACACATAACCGGCCACGAAATCATAGGCCCCTATCAGAACCAACACTCCACTCGGAGTTCTCATCTGTACCAACCCGCTTTCTCATCTTCGCCAAAAGCTCATCATCTACCTAAGCTGCAACGATCCTCTCGTCAATGAGGGGCTGTACACGAATGTGTGCGATAACCTCATACGGCTCTTCCACCGTAAGCTTCTGCTCAAAGTCTCGCACAAACTCCAACATGTCCCATTCTGCTATCATTAGCGGAGCCACACACTCTATAGCCTTCTTGCGACTCAACGCATCTGCCACAAGGTTCGCCTTGCCCGGATGGTAAGAAACATCGAACTTAAAGTCTTTCAATGTTTCCATCCATCGGCGTTGCCTCATATTCAAGTCATGCTGCATGAAAATATACTTAAGGCTCTTGTGGTCACAAAAGAGCTCGAACTCCTCTCCATAGAGGTAATGTCTCCAGAGCTTTAATGCAAAAATGACAGCTGCCAACTCCAGGTCGTGTGTAGGGTAATTTTCTTCGTGTTTTCTCAACTGCCGCGAAGTATAAGCAATCACCCTGTCTTTCTGCATAAGGACACAACCCAGACCAATGCGAGAGGCATCGGTATATATAATATACTTAACCCCTTGCTTTGGCAATACTAGCACAGGGGCGGACGTCAACTTGTCCTTCAGCTCTTGAAAAGCTACCTCCGCCTTCTCATTCCAAGCAAACTTCAAATCTTTCTGTGTTAACCGCGACAACGGTCTGGCTATCTTCGATAAGTCTTGAATGAAGCGTCGATAATAGCCTGCTTGACCCAGAAAACTCCTCACCTCAGTAACTGAACGAGGCTGCTTCCAGTCCTGAACTGCAGCTACCTTAGCAAGATCGACAACTATCCCTTCCTTGGACACCACATGTCCCAGGAACTTGACTTCCTCTTTCCAGAAATTGCATTTCTTGAACTACGCAAAAAACTGATTGTTCCTAAGAGTATCCAAAACCGCTCTTAAGTGCTCCTCGTGCTCTTCCCGACTCGCAGAATATATCAAGATGTCATCGATAAAGACAATGACGAACCGGAACAAGAATGGCCGAAACACTATGTTCATCAGATCCATGAACACGGCTGGTGCATTCGTAAGACTGAACGACATGACAAGGAACTCATAGTGGCCAAAGCTAGTCCTGAAAGCGGTCTTCTGCATGTCCTCATTCTTGACGCGCAACTGGTGATACCCTGACTGCAGATCAATCTTCGAAAAGTACCGTGCCCCCTTCAACTGATCAAATAAATCATCGATCCTAGGCAAAGGGAACTTATTCTTCACAGTTACCAGATTTAACTTGCGATAATCAATACATAATCGCAAGGAACCATCTTTCTTCTTCACAAACAAGACAAGTGCTCCCCAAGGAGACACACTAGGCTGAATAAAGCCCAAATTCAACAAGCCATCTATCTGCTTTCTCAATTCTTCCATTTCACTCGGAGGCATATGATAGGTGGGCAAAGAAATGGGCACCGCACCAGATAGGAGATCGATAGTAAAATCAATCTCATGCTGAGGAGGTAATTAAGGAATAGATTCAAACACATCTTCAAACTCCCAAACTACAGGCGTGCTTTCAAACGCCGATTCAGCCATACTCTCCAACAGAGAAGTATAATAACCAAGACGAAAAGGGTAACTGACCTGAACAGGCAAAGTAACAGTCTCACCGTTAGGTCCATGGATTGTCACCGACCTTGCTTCACAATTAATCTCTGCCCGCATCTTCGTGAGCCAATCCATACCCATAATAACATCGTAATGGAAAAGAGGTGCGACAAAAAGATCAATAAGAATCGATCCACTCCCTAGATCAATCAAACAATCCATACACATCTATACCACAACTCAAGGAAAAATAACATGCATTTCAGTTAACAAAATTGTCGCAATATAAGAAGTGCAGCATTACATGAATCACGACAAAGAAAGCATGTGAACTAAAACATCTTAAACTTCAAACAACAGCAAACAACTACCAACTACAAAGCCAACAACGGCTACACACAGAAAGAACCAACAAAACAAAGCAAATGATGACTACAACGACAACTGCTCATCGGAATCAGGAGATCGAGGCGGGGCACCTTTATCCTGCAAGCAACACAGGATAGACTTCAGAGTTCGAGTCACCTTCTTAAACTTATGCTTCACAAGGCCTCGAAGATCCATGATATCCTGGTGTAGAACAGCGTGCCCTTCCTCGAGCCGAGCGATACGGGCATCCCTGGCAGCCTGATCTGCGCTCTGCTCTGGTGCCACAGGAGAAGAACTCTCACTCGTATCCTGTGCCTCAACCTCTTCCTCGTCCTGCTCTGTTTCTTCTTCAATCTCAGCTCCACCCTCAGCATAACTCTCTTCCTCATTGCTCTCTGACTCATCCTCACTCTCTGAGGCTTGTCAATGAGGATCAATTTTTATCTGCTTAAGGGTTGTTAGATTAATATTGTAAACAGGTACCAGCTTTTCTGCCCCAAGCCTATAGCCCAACTCATGTGCTAGCTTACAAATGAGTTGGCCAAATGGGAGCGATTCGGTCCTCCTATTCGAACGAGCGATAAGGATAATCTGACGCAAGATGTATGTCGGCACACATAACTTCACTCCTTGCCCCACCTGATACAGAAAATTTACCATCAGGCGTGTACACTCGCTACGGTTGCTCCACCTTGGATATACATTGAATGTACATAAGTGGTGAAGCAAGCAGAAGTCGTCCGTCATGTTGGTAACTAGAAGACTTCTATTAGGCTGCCATTCGACCAGACGAACACACAAGAGCCGGGTGCAACGATCCCTCTCGCGCATACTGTTCAAATTCTTCTCACAGGCATGCACCTCACTAAGTGGTACATTCAGGAGTTGGGATATCAAAGCGACATTGATCGTGGCCTCCCGACCACTACCATAAGGAATCTTAAACTATAGAGACTCCAGTGAAGGATCACGAATGTTGGCGTAAAAAGCTCGAACAGTGCTTGCATTGGCACAATACTTGCCCTCAAACAAGGGACACCAACCGGCCCCTTCCAGACGCTTCAACAAGAGAAACTCGCCAAATAGCCGCGGATCTACATGAGCCTCAAAAAGGACCCTATGGCCTTCATAGACTCCATGAGATAACGCCGCCAACAAGGTTCTTCCAATGGGAGCTTGAGGATTAAGGTCCCGCTTGGTCTGAAACTCATAGGTGGCGGTCGTGCTCGCGGCGGCACCTCTCGGCCTCTGTGCACGGGTTGGATGGCTAGGCCCGGCTTCATCCACGGGCGCTCTCTTCTTCCCCATCAAAGAAAGAAGGGTGGAGATAGAAAATATGGCCGTGAGATACTCAAACAAGGCCATGAAAAATGAGAGAGAAGGGGAAATATGAAGCTTCCACACACTTGAGATCCCAAGGGAGGATTTGGGAGCTCAAATGAGAAGAAAAGAAAGTGAAATCAGCAATGGGGGTGAGGTTTTGAGATGGATTGGGGGGTGTGCACGAAAAAATGGAAGAAGAAGGAGATTAGGGAGGGATTTGGTGGAGTTTTGAGAGAAGCTTGAAGAAAAGGAGAGCTTGGGAGGGTGTTTTGTGAAGGAAGTAGGGTTTAGAAAGAGATTTAACCGAGTAACCATGGAGGGGTGGGCCACACTAGGCCCCAAAGTCGTCGGCCCGAGCCGGCCCGCCCGGCCTGGCCCGTTGGGCGACGAGGGCTCGCCGAACCGGCGAGGTCATCGCCGGTCTCTGGACCTTCCGGTGATGACTCGTCGTTTGGGCGAGGTCCTTCTGGCCCCTATGCTCTAAAATGATGTGGGTCCCCCCTGGGTCCCCTGGAAATGCCCCGATTGGCCCCTTTGCTTGATTCGACCCCTATCGGGCCACTCGGATTAAAATCTGATACAAATAGAGGTTTACTGACAATTAAAGGGTTGAGATGGGAAGACAAACCATCTAAACTCATCAAGGGACGGTCTAGAAGAGATTTTGGGTCACTCTGTGTGATCAGGAGTGAGCACAGACTCGATCTCGGTGATCATTTTCAGTAAACTTTCGCCGATAGAAGAAACGAGACACAAACACATTCTACGATAAACGTGCACCCGAATACACTAAGGTGGCGACAGCGTGCGGTGTGTGACCATAACCCAGGTCCGATTTAATCCAATTCATGCTTTGATACCAACTTGTAATGCCCTGAAATTCGGGGGTTGAGCATAACTTAGCTCCCGAGTTTCAAAACATCACTTATGCAACATATTAAATGATGGATGTATGTTGTCTGTATGAGTGCATAAAATATGGAATAGATTAAACCAAACTGCAAACATAATTCAGGGATGAGTGAGAAACACAAGCGAAAGACTTAAAGAAATGCATGTGTACACGTGCAAATCCTTGAAATACATATACATACCAGGTCATACTTACAAGTGTTACTATCAAAATTACAAGTATCAAATGACATCATCTGTTCCCAAAAAGAAATCCCAGAATCCCACGCATCAGAACAAGGCTCACTAGAACCCGTCTGAAAAATGCATGAAAGAAAATGCAGCCTCATCATCCTCGAACTCCTGCTCTGCCCCAGAGGTCGCATCAACATCTGCAACTAAGACAGAGTCTGGTGGTGTTTAAGCACCCCCCAGAATGAGGGAGTGAGTGATCAACTCAGTGGAACAATATAGTAAAGGTTAACATGTTATCAATTCAATCAAGCAGTAATGATAAAGCAGAACAATCAAACAGGTCCTAATTACTCTTGTTAGTGCAAGGATGAATGCAGAATGATGCATGCCCTCGCTTGCACACCCTCAGCGTCTTCATCTTACGTTATGCATGACATCACCTCAAGTGCTCCACCTCTTCCAGGCACATGCAATGCGGTGCATGAACATGATTACCAAGTTGTTACTAGTCCTTTTCATACAGAAGGATTAGGAAGCTAAGGTACCTTCCTCATATCAATTTCCACACAGTGATCCATTCTAGGGTCGTCAGTCCTAGGTAATCTCAGACGATCATATGGTTTTAGGTCGTTGCAAAGGGCTCATCACCAATTAATGCACGCCTATCATACCTTCATTACTACAATAAGGCTCGTCACCTCAATGCAGTATCCAGGTATGCTTAAGGTCACTACAAAGGGCTCGTCACCAATCAATGTAGGCCGACAGCACGAATATAGTGTCCCATACCACCATAATCGGCAAGAGTTTGGTTGCTCACTGGTCACTACGGGGAGGCTCGTCACCCCAGCATAGGCCGACAGCTTGACCACGGAGTCCCATATCACCATGTCTGGCTCATGAGTCTTAGTGGATCAAGGTACAACGGTTAACGAGATTTGCACTGGTAAGTTTGGTACCCTAGATTCAAACAATAGCGTCCATACATGGTGAACATACATCGGACAATCGGGTTACTTGACGACTCGACTAGTACGAGCGCACGTCGGGTTGAACGACATAGAGTGCACAAACACTCCATGTGGCCAAACCACTGCCGACAACTCTAATACGACTCGGGTTCGTCAAATCACGTCTTTCGTGACGAAAGCAACCTCAGCCACGAACTCAAGGCGAATTACCAATTTCCTTGACTATTTCCTAGTCCCAACACATATTTCACTACAACAGATATTCATATCAACAAGTTAAAATAGTAATGGAACAACAATTCAAATCATGTAGTATGTGAGCATTTGCAGAATATCAACTTAGCATGGATTCAAACATAAGTAATACTTGAAATTAAACAACAAGGAAAGTGACTTGTATGTGGGTAATCATACACACCAATAGGAGAGTTGAGAATCACTTCTCAACGCCCGTGATTAAGATAGTAAGCTACCATTAAGACCATACAGACATTCTACAAACACTTAGAATACATAGTTCAACATACATGACGCATGTTGAAAATACACGCATTTGGACAATTCCTTTTGCCAAGGAGTTGTCACACATACAATTAGCACAAGTACATGACAAATAATCATGGCAAACACATGTTCATATTTTATACGTGTACGGTACTTTCTACATATACATAGAATACACAAATCTCAACACATGGCATATATATCAGGAACACGATATAAACATAACATTTAGCATGTGAAATTGCACCCATAACAAGAACAAACCATTAACTGACACTGAAAGCCTTGAAAACCATAACCTATACGATTAAAGTCCGCACCTTAGACCAGAAATAGAACACCGAACTGATTTAGACGATATGTCTTCGTCAACGGCGACAAGATAACCTAAAGCAAGAATAGAAATGAACTACAACAACACATAGACTATTCTAAGCTCTAAAACAGATTAGGGTTAGGTTAACTTACCCAAGAAGGAACTTAGAATTGCCGGAATAACGATTCAAAAGTGAAGGTTTAAGGATGAAGAATAATAGGAAAGGATCTAAGATGATTCACCAACATCTCTCTCACTGTCTCTCTCTTTTCCTCTCTCTTTCTTAGCTAGGGTTAGGAAATTCGTATGGAACCGAGAGTGAGGGTTTTAAGGTCTATATATAGGCCTAACATTGATGAAAATAACCCCACGGCCAAGGCATACTTAGGTTATAACCAAAACAGGCCTCTCTCGATCCAACGGAACACTTCTGGTGGTCCTTCTTCCACGCGCGGTCGGACTTAAGCTCACTGCCCATGGATCTAGGTCAGGCTGAGTTTTCGTACCGATCGGATCTACAGATCAGCCGTGGCAGACCACACTCAATTCAACGGTCACCGAAACTCGATCAGGTCCACAAGCACTAAGACATGCCTGGCCCACCTTCCCTGATCCGAGGATGAAATTGGGTCAGAATCCAACGGTCAGATTGCTTAAAATCGTCGCGTAAGCGACACGAGTTGGATTTCATAAAATCACATTTAATTTCTCACCGTTCTCACACTCTTCACTCCGGACTCAATCAAATCGACCCAGAACATCATCTGGACTTGTTTTTTGAGGTGATGGCCAAGTCCAGCATGGTGACCATAACTGCCTAAGATCATCGCTATCGGACTTTCGACGCGCGGTCCAAGTCCGATCCAGACCTTCCAAAAATTCCCAAGAGCAACTGGATTTAGCGATGAATCCCAGATTTTGGAGTAACATAGCACTAATGATTCTACAGGTTTTGAGTCATGCAGATCAAATTTAAAGTGATTGATGTAAATTTCACAAGCAATCGAGTTTAGCGCTAATTACCCCACAAATAGCTTCTAAGGAAAAAATAGAGGTAGTACTCGGGTCTTGGCACAAAAATTTTCGGGTGATTACAGTCAATGAAAATGAGTTTCCATTCATAGGGATTGAAGGATGGCGCATGCAAACGCAACAAATTTTAGAAACAGAGAGAGAGAGAGAGAGAGAGAGAGAGAGAGAGAGAGAGAGAGAGAGAGAGAGAGAGTAAGTTTTTGAATCCCCTAATCTAGAAATTAAGTTTTTCAGATGTGAATCCCCAAATAAAAAAATCAGGGATTTTCAATTCGGAATCCTCAAATCCGTTAATTAGGGATTTTCGAATCCCATACAGGCTGATTAGGGATTTCGAATCCCAAATCCATCAATTAGGGTTTTCTGATTTGAATCCCCAAATCAGAAATTAGGGATTTCGAATCCCAAATCCAACAATTAGGGTTTTCTAATTTGAATCCCCAAATCAGAAATTAGGGATTTCGAATCCCAAGTCCCATATTGGGGATTCCAGTTATATTACCCCATAATCCAGTTGAAATTAGGGATTTTTATTTTTTATTTTTGGATTCAAATTAGTCAATTAGGGATTTTGAATTCGAACCCTAAATCTAGTTACCAAGTTGGGGATTTCAATTTGGAATTATATTGGGGATTCCATTGTCATACCTAGAGTGAACTTCGCTCGATCTCATGACGGATGTGGAACTCCTCGCCATCATCCATGTTTCTCACTTATGGAAATCCTCCACTCAAGCTCTGGCAGCCATGTCCGAGGCGAGAGAGAGAGAGAGAGAGAGAGAGAGAGAGAGAGAGAGAGAGAGAGAGAGGGAAGAGGGAGGGCGCGTGGCGAGTGAGAGAAATGGGGGGAGATTGGGCGCGACTCTATGTTGAGCACGCACCCAATTTTGGGCAGGCCATGGACAGTGCTCTGTGGGCCCTACCATGATGTATGTGTTTCATCCATTCCATTCATCCATTTTTAAAGATCATTTTAGAGTTTTATACCAAAAATTAGAGGGATATAAATCTCAGGTGGTCCACACCACATGAGAACAATAGTGATTGGATATCCACCATTAAAGTCTTCCTAAGGGCCACTGTATTATTTATTTGACATCCAATCTATTGATTTGGTCATACAGGACCAGATGAAGGGAAAAAAACAAAAATCAGCTTGATCCAAAACTTTTATGGCTACCAAAATGTTTTTAATGGTTGACGCTCATTTAACACTATTTCCTGTAATATGGTCCACTTAAGATTTGGATATATCTTATTTTTGGTCTCACATTGTAAAATTATCTGTAAAAATATATGGACAACATGGATGAAACACATACATCATGGTGGGGGCCACAGAGCACCATCCATGGGCCATTATCTAGTGTCAGGGGGAGTAGCCAATCTGTTCCCAAGCGTGCTGAGTAAATCCTATGGGGCCCACCATGATTTATTCATTTTATCCACTCCATCCATCAATTTTAACATATAATTTTATTACATAAGCTAAAAAATGAAGCCTATAAAAATCTGAAGTGGACCACATCATAGGAAATAGTATGAACTGAACGTCTACCATTGAAAATTTTTGGGATGCCACTGAAGTTTTGGATCAAGTTGATATTTTAGTTTTCCCTTCATCCATGTATTGGTGATCTATTGAACAGGTTGGATGACAAATAAAAATCACTGTAGGTCATAGGAAGATTTCAACGGTGGAAATCATTATTCCCATTGTTTCCTATGGTATGGTCCACTTGAGCTTTGGATATGCTTTAATTTTGGGCTCAACCACTAAAATGATTTGGAAAAATGGATTGACAGTGTGGATAAACCAAATACATTCACTGTGCCATTGCTAACTGGATACGGCAGGGTAGGATGCAATGTGCATTGAAACCCTTTCGGGGGTCACAAAAGTTTCGGATCAATATGAAATTTGTTTTTCCTATTCATCCAAGTATTTGGTCCACACCACATGAAATGGTGTTGATTGAATATCCAACATTAAAAACTTCTTGTGATTGAGCCAAAGTATGAGGCAGATTCAAAGTTCGAGTGGACCCCATCACAAAAAACAATGGGGATTGAATGCCTGCCCTTAAAACCTTATTTTGGGCCGTAAAAGTTTTCAACCAAGCTAATATATATGTTTTCCCTTATTCCATGTCTATATTAACTTATAAATAGGTCGGATCTCAAATAAACATCGCAACGGGCCCTAAAAAGGTTTCAATAGTGGGTATCACTATCCCACTCTTTCTATGGTGGTTCCACTTGAACTTTGGATCTGCCCTGTCAGTCAGATGCACCATTCCATGGTGGGCCACAAGCTTAAAAATAAAGTCAATCCATAACTTGGGTGGGCCACACCACATACTATAGTTGAGAGGGTTACCCTCCCATTAAAACACTCATAATCATTTATTAGGCCCACCTAGATGTGGTTCATAGATCCAGTCCATTCATTATGTGTGTCCCACTTGGATGAGGAGTCAGACCAAGTTTCATACACATCCAAAACTCATGTGGGCCCCACCAAATGCTTTTATATATTTTAGGGATGTCTTCACATAGTTTTAGATGATATGGCCCACTAAGTTTCGTATATGATTGATTTTTGGACTTAAAGGGGACACATCAAATATATGGTGTTGATGTTCTACACACATCATGGTGGGACGCACACAGATTAACCTCATGGAAAGTTCTCATGAGGTGACCTTATAGTACCATTTCACTATTTTAGGTAACTCCTTCATGGGTGTTACTCTAACAGTGTAGGGCCCACCTTGATATATTTTATGTATATCGACACCGTCTATATATTTTTCCATCATATTTTAGGATGTGATTTCCAATCATAAGAACTAAATAATCTTAGGTGGGCCATACCAATCAAAACAATATGATGAATAATCATTAAAAACCTTTTGAAGGCCACAAAAGTTTTGGATCAATTTAATCCTTGTAGTTTACCTTCATCTAAATCTTCTTTACATTATCAACAAGTTGAATTGCAAATAAACATTACTAAAACCTTACGATGGGCTTTTTATAATTTTTAATGGTGAGGTACTATATTATCATTCTTTCTAGTGGTGTGGTCCACTTAAGATTTAAATCTACACAATTTTTTATACCCGGCCCAAAAATTGGTTGGAGAAACGTATGGGCGGTAAGGATATACAACACATCATCAAAATCTCACTTTTGTTATCTAACTTTTCAAATTTTCTTGTCAAAATACAAAATCTAGTTTTCTTTTTTTAAAAATATATTTTTTTACAATTTGATAATTTTTTCACAATTTTGTTTATTTTTTTTAAATTTTCTTTTTCAAAATATCATTTTTTTAATCGAAATCTCACTTTTGTTATCTAACTTTTCAATTTTTCTTGTCAAAATACAAACTCTAGTTTTCTTTTTTAAAATATATATATATTTTTTTTACAATTTGTCAATTTTTTCACAATTTTGTTTAATTTCTTAAATTTTCTTTTAAAATATCAATTTTTTAATCTCACTTTTGTTATATATAACTTTTCAATTTTTCTTGTCAAAATACAAAATCTAGTTTTCTTTTTTAAAAAATATATATTTTTTCAACTTGTCAAAATTTTTACAATTTTGTTTAATTTTTAAAATTTTCTTTTTCAAAATATCATTTTTTTATCAAAATCTTTTTTTTTTTTTCAAAATTATCAACAGTTTTTTTTTTTTTTCAAAATTTAAATTTTTCTTAAACATTGTTAATTATTTTTCTAAGCTTCTTAACTAATTTTATTTTTGAAATTCACGGTTATTTCGAGTAGCTTAATTGAGCATTATAGACGGTTCAGGGCCGTCTCTAATAGAGAAGGTCTTTGACAGGGCTGTAAGACGGTTAAGGACCGTCTCTATTAGGGACGGTCATTGACAGTCTCAGATTACAGGTAAAAGACGACCAATGACTGTCTCTAATGCAGACAGCCAATGACCACATATAAGACGGTCAAGGACCGTCTCTAATGCGGACGGCCAATGACCATCTCAAATGATCCATATAAGAGGATCAATGACCGTCTTAAATGATTTGTGGACGTTCAAATTTTTAAGACAATATTAATGACGGTCAGGGGCCGTCTAAAATTTTAGAGACAGTTTACGGCCATCTCTAAAGTGTCTTTAAACCGAGCAATTTTAGAGACGGTCCAGAACCGTCTCTAAATCCATCCTTTTTTCCATTTTTCATGTAGTGCCAGTTGAATTCCGACAACCTGTGACGCATAGATAGCATTTACGCGCGACCCTGAGTTGTATCATGTAAACCCGAGTCTGCTTGACTCGAAACCCATGCCATTGCGACCAGGTCGTCGTTGTGGTTCCAACGCCGTGTCTCATGTGTCAATCCGAGTTGTATATCAAAAGTTGTAGGCCGCGCATTATTGAGACCATTGATCATGATGTGGGGCCCACCTTGTGCTCGTGCACATTTTCCTAGGTGAACCCAACCTAGGTTCATCGTTTCCCATGAGAGCTACCTATAGCCTAGCCCATCTAGACTAGGTTGATGACCTCATCCTTATGAGCATCCCTTACATGTAATAAGTACAAGCATGCTTTCTTCTCTTCCCTAGGCTCTTACAAAGCCATCATTACACATCTCTCTTTCTTATCTCTCTCTCCCTCTCTCTTCATTTTCATCTCCCCTAGCAAGAGAAGCCATGAACGTCCCAAGCTAGAGAGAGAAACTCATCAAAAATTCAGCCACATTCTACTATAGATCCCCTTCAATCCAGCCTTTTGATCATGATCTCCACCGTTGTAAGAGCCTCATAGGAGCATTGGAAGGCTAGGGAGGAAGAAGAAGGTTAGGTGGGTGCTTCTTTCTCTCTCTCTCTCTCTCCCTCTCTCCTTCTCTCTCTCTCTGTCTCTCTCTTTCCATGTAGATGTGGCCCACCTGATGTGTGTGCTCAGTTGGTCCAAACCGTCCAGCAGGTGGGATGGCTTGACTATCCCATTTTCTGGACGTCAGTTGGCCACCTTGCTGCCCTGTTTTGCATGGTTCAAATGTAAGGGAGAACGCATGAATTTGTGCTTGATCTGGAGTGCATGACCCATCCAGGTGGACCACATCATGATGCATGCGTCACTTCCCAACTGTCCAGCAATATGGACAGCATGTTATTCCCTTTTTATAGTCTGCATGACCAGTTGGACATGTAGCGGTGGATGTAGGGACAGATCATCTTGGTCTTTTGGTGGAGTGGGACGGCCCACTAACGTGTGGCCCCCACCTTGATGTATGTTTTCTACCCCCTACTGTCCATCTAAGGAGATCATTTTAGGACCACGTCCCTATTTGGGACGAGACCTACAACAAAAATCTGTCAGCCGCAGACCCATGGTGATGTTTATGTTTAATCCACTCTGTCCATCCTTTTTGTGGCACATCTGGACAGGTCCCACCCTCTTGGTGGACCGTCTACAGGTGGGACCCACCATGTGTGTGTATTTTATCCATGCTGCCCGCCCAACAGAGCATCTTGCTGTCCGTTCTGGGCAGGCTCTGTTTGGAGGGAAACCACAAATATCACCTTGATTTCCAACAGGGTGGCCCACTCACGTGGACCCCATCCTGTTATATGTGTAGTATTCACCATCCGACAACATGGGACGCACCATGGTGTGTTTCATCCAGACCGTTCAGCCAGGGGATGTCCAGCAGCAAGGGCTGCCGGACTGTATGTAGGGAAAATAAATATCAGCTTTATCCAAAGCTGAGGTGGGCCACACGTGTGGACCCACCACTGATGTATGCATTTCATCCATACAGTTCACCATCCACGTGTGAACGGTGGGACCTAGGTCAGGGATGTGTTTTACATATAGGCCGTTTGTCAGGAGCCTGGGCGTGGGACTCCACGATGTATGTGTTTTTTCCCACGTTGCCCACACGTGGATAGTGGGACCTACCACAATGTATGTGCTGTATCCACACTGTCCATCCAACTCCCTAGCCTATTTGGAGTGTTGAGCCGAAGGATGAAGCCAATCCAAACCTCTGGTGAGCCACATCATCAAGTAGACTATTTTAATAGTAATAAATTGTTAAGCCTGCTATGATGTTTCTGTATGCCAAAAATGTTGAATATGGACTTGTTAGACCCATCACAAGTCGGAGGACCCAACCAGCGGAGTGGATCCTCCTGATGTGGGCCTCACCTATGAAAAAACTGTAAGTACAGAAAAAATAAATAAAATATATTGACGCTGCTGCTGCCAGCGTCCTGCTGCATGTAACAATGGGCAGGGACTGTGGGTCTCAGCCACAGGCCCACCATGATGTATATTGATGATCCACATTGTCCATTTGATGGGTCCCCTTTAATTATGGGGATATCCCAAGAATCAACCGTACACGGCACTCAGGTGCCCACACCATCTAAAATCATGTGATGACATGTTAACACTCATAAAAGCACTTGCTAGTGCCCACCTGAAATTTTGATGCATCTTAAACTCAGTCTGACCCCTTAATCTAGTGGGAAACACATAATTGATGGGCTGGATTTGTGGACCGCTACTTGATGGGCCCAACAAATGATTATGAATGCTTGAATGTAGGGTAAACTTCTCCACTGTTGTGCATGGTGAGGCCCACACAAGCCACGGATTGACTTGATTTTAAGTCTCAGGCCCCACGTTCAAATTTGTGCGGGCTACTACCTAGAGTTTATGGCCCATCCTAATACCAGGAAAACTAATGCTTAAAAGTAGGGCCGAGGATGATTGTCTAGAAATTTCTGTGCATGAATTTCAGCGGGTCATGTTCGGCCTTATGCTAAAAAATCGTGTATGTGAATCCGTCAAGGCCCACTATGGGGGATGTTTCTTTTACATGTCGGATTATTAGTATGCCTTACGACTTCGTCTAGAATGGACCCCAAGTGTTTGCAATCTGGGCGTAAAGATGGGACAAATCCACTTCTGAAATGCACGTCTAATTTTCTAAGTTTTAGACCAACTTTGGGCATATGTACTGGACCCACGTTCAAGATACGAGTTGAACACCACTTGAAACTTTCAAAATATACCATTGAATAGAGAGATAATATTTTGATTGGGTTAAAGAAGACCTCACCTGATTGGGGAGTGGATCTCAAAATGGTGCTAGGCATAGTGGTGAAGGAAGTTTCGCGCAGAAAATTTAAATGCCCATGTTTGGCCCTGTGCCAAATATTGTATGTGTACATCCAGCAGACTAGACCTTTTGGGTTTTGAAGTACAAACATAGGGTTACCTAGGGCACCTGATGGCATTCCAAAAGGCGGCCCCACCTAATCGTGGGACACGCCCAAAAATGGCCAAAAGTCATTTCTGCACAGATTTTCTGCACCTCTCCCAAGCACCATTGTTTGGGCCTTCACAAAAACTTATGCATACATGATCAAGGAGGGCTGCCTCACGGTTTTTGGTACTCATACATAAAACTATAATATAAAGATTTTCCTTCATCATAAGCAGACCCCACGTAGTTTTAAATCTGTTTGATAGAAATTTTATATGGGGTTCACCTTCCCAAAGAACTTAATAGAGTATCTAAATCTTGAACGTGAACCCTCAGGTTGTGGTGTGCCCAAAGTCTTGAGTGGACCTTTTTGCTTGTGGGTTGTATCTTTACCTAGTAAGGCTCACCTTGTGTATGTCTTAAAAGGAATCTTGCTAAACCTTGCGATTTGAGTGGTAGACATCCCATGCTATCCATCCATTTACCAGTTTGTGTATGGGCTGTGGACCCCATTATGAGTTAGATTCCATATTCCAATTGGCCTGTACCATGTTGAGATTCATGCCGGCCACCTTTGGTGAGGCCACTAATGATGTGCAGGGCCCCCATTTGTTATATGGTTGGTTGCCCATTGTACAATTGTGAGGTCCACCTTGATGTGTACATTGGAAGCACATTGTTTATCAGTTCCCTAGCCACGAGCTGCCCCATGAGGGCCTGTTATGATGTATGTGTTGCACGTGCAGCTCATCTATTTTGTTGGGTTTTATGGGCCGCCCCATAAGGACCCATATATGTGACTAAATCCTTGCCGCCCATCCAACTTGCCTAGTTTTGGGCTGAATTGTAAAGCACACATTGGTGGATGTTGGTTACACCTTGGCTATTTAATTGGGGCATGTGAATTTCCAATGAAGTCCAACATAATGCATGAGCAGGATGTCCTCCATGGCCATGATGTTTTGGGCCATGGGCTGCCCCTCATGAAGCCCACTTGATGTATTTAGGCCTAGGGCCATTACTTGGAGCCCAACATGGTGTGTAGAATATTATGGATAATGTCCATTTATTTTTTTCCAGCTTTTGTGTGGGCCATGGGCTGTTTCATGAAAACCTTGTATGAAGCCCATGGGATGTGGCCCAAATGTGATGCATATGAGGCCCTTAAGCGAGTCCCAACATGGTATGCTTATGACCCTTGTATGAGGCCTAACATGATATGTTTATGGCCCTTGAGAGAGGCCTGATATGATGTATTTATGACCCTTGTTGGGGCCCAATACGATATATGAAAGGCCCATGTGATGAGGCCATTGTAATGTGTAAATCTACTATAATTATGTTTGCCCAATCATTCTCTTGGTTAGTATAAGCCTTGGGCCCCCCATCATGAGATAGATTTTATAGGCCATGCCTTGGGAGCAATGATGGTTAAATGTCTACATTGTAAGAGCAATGGTGGTTAAATGTCCATCTTGTGATCCTCCCTAGGTCCCATTGATTACGCCTGTTCTCATTCCCTCCTTTGTGGGCTAGCCTAAACGGATGGGTCCCCACTATTATTACTATGATCCATCACACCTTATTGGGCTATCCCAATTCTTTGGGTCCCCACAATGCTACTAGAAGTACCCAAACCTGGAAGCCCATCATTAGGCCCATGAGTAGCCATCTAGATCTACCATTGTTATGAGGCCAGTACATCATCACTATAGATGGTAGGATCAGTGGTATCAGATTTGGTATATCCACCGTTGAGGACCGATCCTCATGTTATGAATTAGATTTTCTGTCCTTCTATGGACCCCGTAGTATATAGGTCGATCATTGATTTTGACTATGTTAGTATATGCATTGGGTATGTGTTAACATAACATTATGTTTGTATGAGGCCCATCGGGATTTTACGAGGCCCATTGTGGTTGTATGAGGCTCATTATGATAGTATGAGGCCTATGGCACGAGACTCAAAGTGGTTGTGTGAGGCCCATTGTGACTAGACGAGGCCCATTGTGATGTGAGAGGCCCATTGTGATTGTGTGATCGATCATTGTTAAGTTTGATAATCATGCATAGCTTCCTATTACAAGCCATAGGCATTATATGTATGCATATTATGAGGAGTGATCATAGCACATTCCATTAGGCGGATTATTGCACGACTGGATGATATGACGTATATATATATCAACACTTTGTGATATGACCACCGTATGCCCTAGCGACATCAGGGTCGTGGCCTCCACAGACATGTCGTGGATGGCCAGTTGGGACACCAGAAATATTATTGAGCATTTAGGGCACTTAGGATGTCCTAGGGTGAAAGTCTCTAAACCTCCATGGTACCAGGAGATGCCTCAACGCCAACACTGAGTGAAAAACATGAGCGCCTGAGTGCCTTATACCATTAGGCCGCGACTCTCACTATAGCGTGGTCGGTTGAGATGGGGTGTGGCCTTACCTGCCCGGGGGAAGGGGGCATATGCTAGGCTGAGTTTGACCAGCTCGTAAATGGGTCCGCTACCGTCGAGCCTTGTTGGTGATTGGTTATCCACAGGTGGGTAGTGAGGTCTTTTACGCTCGCTGAGCTGCGCCGCCTAGAAGGCGGCAGCCAGCATGTGATGCATTTGTCCCCGATGATTTTTCAGAGAATAAGTGTACTGATGTGTGTACTTAATATAGGGACTGACATGATCCCATTGCATATTGCATATGGCATTTGGTTATATAGGCCTTGCATCGCATCATAGCCTTGGTATGACCCATAGCATTCATGTATTGTGTCATATAACTCTCGTATGACATGACAACATTATACTAAATCCTGGTGATGATCCTAGAGATGTACGTTTTTAGATATTGTGATGACTCGTGACTGTTACACATGTGGGCGGACGCTGATGTGGGCGGGACTTAAGGGCCTGGGTGAGCTATCAGTGGCTGGTAGGTTACTGTGCTGGTAGGCTACTGTGCACACAGTGTGGCAGAACCTTGTCCCACATCGGACACTATGGCGGTCACATGTGGGCTTGCTAGTAGGAGTTGCATACTTAGCTCTTGATCCATTTATTCATTCATTCACTATACACTTGGGTTGGTGATGCACAACCAAATCTTTACGTGTATCTTCGCAATGGCTAGGATTTCGGTTGGGCGCGCGACCAACCTGAGATCAGGAGTTTACCAAATTGAGTCTAGCTATCCAAATTTAGGTATGAGACTGGTTTGGATAGAAGTCCTTTGTGATGGATCCCCATAGCTTGCGATACTACACACTCCAGCTTGGTCATCCACATTGCATACTCTGATATTTGTGTGCTTGGCACTTATGTTGCGCACACACTTGCACTACCCTCTAAGCTTTCTATAAGCTTATGCATAATAGATGCGTGCAGGCAACGCTTGGACAGTCGTAGCTGAGTAAGAGCAGGAGTATGCGACCAAGCTTTGTGGAGATTTTATTATATGCATGTATTGCTTTTCAACATTTTAATCAATGATTTATTATAGTGGATATGTGATGATGATGTTGCCATTATGAATTGGGTACACTTGTGGTTATGCTAAAAAATCACTTACAAATCCTCCTTGTAGAATCCCAAGATCGGAATTTGGCGTATAGGCACTGGGAGCCGAGAATGGGGTACTACAGAGGCTGTCAGCACCGGAATCGACGATCGGGAACTTTGTGAGACCGATTGTCCGAGTTCAGGGCTTGACAGGATTTGAGAATACATTTAGGTTTTAGGTTTAGGTTTAGGTTTACGTTATAGTTTATAGGTTTAGGTTATATGTTTAGGTTTTAGGTTTACGGTTAAGGTTAGGTTATAGGTTATAAGTTTAGGTTATAGGTTAAGGTTTAGGTTATAGGTTTCGGATAGGTTAAGGTTATAGGTTTTGGTTTAGGTTTAGGTTTAGGTTTAGGTTTTAGGTTTAGATGAAGGTTATAGGTTTAGGTTAGGTTTAGGTTTAGGTTATAGGTTATAGCTTTAGGTTATAGCTTTAGGGAATTGAGAATAGGTTAAGGTTTAGGTTTAGGAAATCGGGTTTGGGTTCGGGATCGGGTTTAGGTTTAGGTTTATGTTAGGGAGTTGAGATTAGGATTAGGTGTAGGTTTAGGTTTAGGTTTAGGGATTTGAGAATACATTTAGTTTTTAAGTTTAGGTTTAGGTTTTAGGTTATAGGTTAAGGTTTAGGTTTTAGGTTTAGGTAAAGGTTAATGTTAGGTTATAAGTTATAAGTTTAGGTTATGGGTTTTAGGTTAGAGGTTAACGTTTAGGTCATAGGTTTCGGTTTAAGTTAAGGTTAGGTTTAGGTTAAGGTTTAGGTTATCGGTTTAGGTTAGGTTTAGGTTTAGGTTATAGGTTATAGCTATAGGGAATTGAGAATAGGTTAAGGTTTAGGTTTAGGAAATCGGGCTCGGGTTCGGGCTTAGGTTTAGGTTTGGGTTTTCAAGTTTAGGTTTAGGTTTAGGTTAGGGAGTTGAGATTAGGATGTAGGTTTAGGTTTAGGAATTTGAGAATACATTTAGTTTTTAAGTTTAGGTTTAGGTTTAGGATTTAGTTTATAGGTTTAGGTTATAGGTTTAGGTTTAGGTTTTAGGTTTACGGTTAAGGTTAGGTTATAGGTTATAAGTTTAGATTGTAAGTTAAGGTTTAGGTTATAGGTTTTGGTTTAGGTTAAGGTTATAGGTTTTGGTTTAGGTTTAGGTTGAGGTTTAGGTTTTAGGTTGAAGTTAAGGTTATAGGTTTAGGTTATAGGTTTAGGTTAGGTTTAAGTTTAGGCTATAGGTTATAGGTTTAGGTTATAGCTTTAGGGAATTGAGAATAGGTTAAGGTTTAGGTTTAGGAAATCGGGTTCGGGTTCGGGATCGTGTTTAGGTTTAGGTTTGCAAGTTTAGTTTTAGGTTTAGGTTAGGGAGTTGAAATTAGGATTAGGTGTAGGTTTTGGTTTGGGGATTTAAGAATACATTTAGGTTTTAGGTTTAGGTTTAGGTTTTAGGTTATAGGTTAAGGTTTAGGTTTTAGGTTTAGGTAGAGGTTAATGTTAGTTATAGGATATAAGTTTAGGTTATGGGTTATAGGTTTTAGGTTAAGGTTTATTTCATAGGTTTTGGTTTAGGTTAAGGTTTAGGTTATAGGTTTAGGTTAAGGTTAAGGTTTAGGTTATAGGTTTTGGTTAAGGTTATAGGTTTAGGTTAGGTTTATGTTTAGGTTATAGGTTATAGGTATAGGAAATTGAGAATAGGTTAAGGTTTAGGTTTAGGAAATCGGGTTCGGGTTCAGGTTTAGGTTTGAGTTTTCAAGTTTAGGTTTAGGTTTAGGTTAGGGAGTTGAGATTAGGATGTAGGTTTAGGTTTAGGTATTTGAGAATATATTTAGGTTTTAGGTTTAGGTTTAGATTTAGGTTTTAGTTTATAGGTTTAGGTTATAGGTTTAGGTTTAGGTTTTAGGTTTATGGTTAAGGTTAGGTTATAGGTTATGAATTTAGGTTATAGGTTAAGGTTTAGGTTATAGGTTTTGGTTTTGGTTAAGGTTACTAGTTTTGGTTTAGGTTTAGGTTTAGGTTTTAGGTTTAGGTTAAGGTTATAGGTTTAGGTTATAGGTTTAGGTTTAGGTTGTAGGTTATAGGATTAGGTTATAGGCTTAGGGAATTGAGAATAGGTTAAGGTTTAGGTTTAGGAAATAGGGTCGAGTTTGGGATCGGGTTTAGGTTTAGGTTTAGGATTGGGAGTTGAGATTAGGATTAGGTGTAGGTTTAGGTTTAGGGATTTGAGAATACATTTAGGTTTTAGGTTTAGGTTTAGGTTTTAGGTTATAGATTAAGGTTTAGGTTTTAAGTTTAGGTGAAGGTTAAGGTTAGGTTATAGGTTATAAATTTAAGATATGGGTTATAGGTTATAAGTTAAGGTTTAGGTCATAGGTTTTGGTTTAGGTTAAGGTTACGTTCAGGTTTAGCTTAAGGTTTAGGTTATAGGTTTAGTTTAAGGTTTTGGTTTAAGGTTTTGGTTTAGGGTAAGGTTTAGGTTATAGGTTTTGGTTAAGGTTATAGGTTTAGGTTAGGTTTAGGTTTAGGTTATAGGTTATAGCTATAGAGGATTGAGAATAGGTTAAGGTTTAGGTTTACGAAATCGGGTTCAGGTTCGGGTTCAGGTTTAAGTTTGGGTTTTCAAGTTTAGGTTTATGTTTAGGTTAGGGAGTTGAGATTAGGATGTAGGTTTAGGTTTAGGGATTTGAGAATGCATTTAGATTTAGGTCTAGGTTTAGGTTTAGGTTATAGTTTATAGGTTTAGGTTTTAGGTTTAGGTTTTAGGTTTACGGTTAAGGTTAGGTTATAGGTTATAAGTTGGGGTTATAGGTGAAGGTTTAGGTTGTAGGTTTTGGTTAGGTTAAGGTTTCAGGTTTTAGTTTAGGTTTAAGTGTTAGGTTTAGATGAAGGTTATTGGTTATAGGTTTAGGTCATAGCTTTAAGGAATT
This sequence comes from Magnolia sinica, assembly GCF_029962835.1. Classification (NCBI taxonomy): domain Eukaryota; kingdom Viridiplantae; phylum Streptophyta; class Magnoliopsida; order Magnoliales; family Magnoliaceae; genus Magnolia; species Magnolia sinica. The sequence continues at coordinate 56,336,933 of NC_080584.1, forward strand.
GAGAATAGGTTAAGGTTTAGGTTTAGGAAATCAGGTTCGGGTTCGGGTTCAGGATCGGGTTTAGGTTTAGGTTTTCAAGTTTAGGTTTAGGTTTAGGTTAGGGAGTTGAGATTAGGTTTAGGTTTAGGGATTTGAGAATACATTTAGTTTTTAGGTTTAGGTTTAGGTTTTAAGTTATAGGTTAAGGCTTAGGTTTTAGGTTTAGGTAAAGGTTAATGCTAGGTTATAGGTTATAAGTTTGGGTGATGGGTTATAGGTTATAGGTTAAGGTTTAGGTCATAGGTTTTGGTTTAGGTTAAGGTTAGGTTTAGGTTAAGGTTTAGGTTATAGGTTTAGGTTAAGGTTTAGGTTTAGGTTAAGGTTTAGGTTATAGGTTTTGGTTTAGGTTATAGGTTTAGGTTTAAGTTATAGGTTATAGCTATAGGGAATTGAGAATAGGTTAAGGTTTAGGTTTAGGAAATTGGGCTCGGGTTCGGGTTTAGGTTTAGGTTTGGGTTTTCCAGTTTAGGTTTAGGTTTAGGTTAGGGAGTTGAGATTAGGATGTAGGTTTAGGTTTAGGGATTTGAGAATACATTTAGTTTTTAGGTTTAGGTTTAGGTTTAGGTTTTAATTTATAGGTTTAGGTTATAGGTTTAGGTTTAGGTTTTAGGTTTACGGTTAAGGTTAGGTTATAGGTTATAAGTTTAGGTTATAAGTTAAGGTTTACGTTATAGGTTTTTGTTTAGGTTAAAGTTATAAGTTTTGGTTTAGGTTTAGGTTGAGGTTTAGGTTTTAGGTTGAGGTTAAGGTTATAGGTTTAGGTTATAGGTTATAGCTATAGGGGATTGAGAATAGGTTTAGGTTATAGTTTATCGGTTTAGGTTATAGGTTTAGGTTTTAGGTTTACGGTTAAGGTTAGGTTATAGGTTATAAGTTTAGGTTATAGGTTAAGGTTTTGGTTATAGGTTTTGGTTAGGTTAAGGTTTCGGGCTTTAGTTTAGGTTTAGGTTTAGGTTTAGGTTTTAGGTTTCGATGAAGGTTATTGGTTATAGGTTTAGGTTATAGCTTTAGGGAAATGAGAATAGGTTTTGGTTTAGGTTTAGGAAATCAGGTTCGGGTTCGGGTTCGGGATTGGGTTTAGGTTTAGGTTTTCAAGTTTAGGTTTAGGTTTAGGCTTGGGAGTTGAGATTAGGTTTAGGTGTAGGTTTAGGTTTAGGGATTTGAGAATACATATAGTTCTTAGGTTTATGTTTAGGTTTTAAGTTATAGGTTAAGGTTTAGGTTTTAGGTTTAGGTAAAGGTTAATGTTAGGTTATAGGTTATAAGTTTAGGTTATGGGTTATAGGTTATAGGTTAAGGTTTCGGTCATAGGTTTTAGTTTAGGTTAAGGTTTAGCTTATAGGTTTAGGTTAAGGTTTAGGTTTAGGTTAAGGTTTAGGTTATAGGTTTAGGTTATAAGTTATAGCTATAGGGAATTGAGAATAGGTTAAGGTTTAGGTTTAGGAAATCGGGCTCGGGTTCGGGTTTAGGTTTATGTTTTGGTTTTCAAGCTTAGATTTATGTTTAGGTTAGGGAGTTGAGATTAGGATGTAGGTTTAGGTTTAGGGATTTGAGAATACATTTAGTTTTTAGGTTTAGATTTAGGTTTAGGTTATAGGTTTAAGTTTAGGTTGTAGGTTTTCGGTTAAGGTTAGGTTATAAGTTATAATTTTAGGTTATAAGTTAAGGTTTATGTTATAGGTTTTGGTTTAGGCTAAGGTTATAGGTTTTGGTTTAGGTTTAGGTTGAGGTTTAGGTTTTAGGTTGAGGTTAAGGTTATAGGTTTATGTTAGGTTTAAGTTTAGGAAATAGGTTATAGGTTTAGGTTATAGCTTTAGGGAATTGAGAATAGGTTAAGGTTTAGGTTTAGGAAATTGGGTTCGGGTTCGGGATCAGGTTTAGGTTTAGGTTTTTAAGTTTAATTTTAGGTTTAGGTTAGGGAGTTGATATTAGGATTAGGTGTAGGTTTAGGTTTAGGGATTTGAGAATACATTTAGGTTTTAGGTTTAGGTTTAGGTTTTAGGTTATAGGTTAAGGTTTAGGTTTTAGGTTTAGGTAGAGGTTAATGTTAGTTTATAGGTTATAAGTTTAGGTTATGGGTTATAGGTTATAGGTTAAGGTTTATTTCGTAGGTGTTGGTTTAGGTTAAGGTTAGGTTTAGGTTAAGGTTTGGGTTATTGGTTTAGGTTTAGGTTTAGGTAAAGGTTAAGGTTTAGGTTATAGGTTTTGGTTAAGGTTATAGGTTTAGGTTAGGTTTAGGTTTAGGTTATTGGTTATAGGTATAGGGAATTGAGAATAGGTTAAGGTTTAGGTTTAGGAAATCGGGTTCGGGTTCGGGTTCAGGTTTAGGTTTGGTTTTTCAAGTTTAGGTTTAGGTTTAGGTTAGGGAGTTGAGATCAGGATGTAGGTTTAGGTTTAGGGATTTGAGAATACATTTAGGTTTTAGGTTTAGGTTTAGGTTTATATTTTAGTTTATAGGTTTAGGTTATAGGTTTAGGTTTAGGTTTTAGGTTTATGGTTAAGGTTAGGTTATAGGTTATGAATTTAGGTTATAGGTTAAGGTTTAGGTTATAGGTTTTGGTTTAGGTTAAGGTTACTAGTTTTGGTTTAGGTTAAGGTTACTAGTTTTGGTTTAGGTTTTAGGTTTAGGTTAAGGTTATAGGTTTAGGTTATAGGTTTAGGTTGTAGGTTATAGGATTAGGTTATAGGTTTAGGGAATTGTGAATAGCTTAAGGTTTAGGTTTAGGAAATAGGGTTCAAGTTTGGGATCGGGTTTAGGTTTAGATTTAGGTTTGGGAGTTGAGATTAGGATTAGGTGTAGGTTTAGGTTTAGGGATTTGAGAATACATTTAGGTTTAGGTTTTAGGTTATAGGTTAAGGTTTAGGTTATAGGTTAAGGTTTAGGTTTTAGGTTTAGGTTAAGGTTAATGTTAGGTTATAGGTTATAAGTTTTGGATATGGGTTATAGGTTATAGGTTGAGGTTTAGGTCATAGGTTTTGCTTTAGGTTAAGGTTACGTTTTGGTTTATCTTAAGGTTTAGGTTATAGGTTTAGTTTAAGATTTTGGTTTAGGTTAAGGTTTATGTTATAGGTTTTGGTTAAGGTTATAGGTTTAGGTTAGGTTTAGGTTTAGGTTACAGGTTATAGCTATAGGGGATTGAGAATAGGCTAAGGTTTAGGTTTAGGAAATCGGGTTCAGGTTCGGGTTCAGGTTTAGGTTTGGGTTTCCAAGTTTAGGTTTATGTTTAGGTTAGGGAGTTGAGATTAGGATGTAGGTTTAGGTTTAGGAATTTGAGAATACATTTAGGTTTTAGGTTTAGGTTATAGTTTATAGGTTAAGGTTATAAGTTTAAGTTTTAGGTTTACGGTTAAGGTTAGGTTATAGGTTATAAGTTTAGGTGATAGGTTAAGGTTTAGGTTATAGGTTTTGGTTAGGTTAAGGTTTCCAGTTTTGGTTTAGGTTTTGGTTTAGGTTTAGGTTTTAGCTTTAGATGAAGGTTATATGTTATAGGTTTAGATTATAGCTTTAGGGAATTGAGAATAGGTTAAGGTCTAGGTTTAGGAAATCAGGTTCGGGTTCGGGTTCGGGATCTGGTTTAGGTTTAGGTTTAGGTTTAGGTTAGGGAGTTGATATTAGGATTAGGTGTAGGTTTAGGTTTAGGGATTTGAGAATACATTTAGTTCTTAGGTTTAGGTTTAGGTTTTAGGTTATAGGTTAAGGTTTAGGTTTTAGGGTTAGGTAAAGGTTAATGTTAGGTTATAGGTTATAAGTTTAGGTTACGGGTTATAGGTTATTGGTTAAGGTTAGGTTTAAGGTTTTGGTTTAGGTTTTAGGTTTAGGTTTAGGTTAAGGTTAAAGTTATAGGTTTTGGTTAAGGTTATAGGTTTTGGTTAGGTTTAGGTTTAGGTTATAGGTTATTGCTATAGGGAATTTAGAATAGATTAAGGTTTAGGTTTAGGAAATTGGGTTCGGGTTCGGGTTTAGGTTTAGGTTTGGGTTTTCAAGTTTAGGTTTAGGTTTAGGTTAGGGAGTTCAGATTAGGATGTAGGTTTAGGCTTAGGGATTTGAGAATACATTTAGTTTTTAGGTGTAGGTTTAGGTTTAGGTTTTAGTTTACAGGTTTAAGTTATCGGTTTAGGTTTAGGTCTTAGGTTTACGATTAAGGTTAGGTTATAGGTTATAAGTTTAGGTTATAGGTTAAGGTTTAGGTTATAGGTTTTGGTTTAGGTTATGGTTATAGGTTTTGGTTTAGGTTTAGGTTTTAGGTTGACGTGAAGGTTATAGGTTTAGTTTTTAGGTTTAGGTTAGGTTTAAGTTTAGATTATAGGTTATTGGCTTAGGTTATAACTTTAGGGAATTGAGAATAGGTTAAGGTTTAGGTTTAGGAAATCAGGTTCGGGTTCGGGATCGGGTTTAGGTTTAGGTTTTCAAGTCTAGGTTTAGGTTTAGGTTAGTGAGTTGAGATTAGGATTAGGTGTAGGTTTAGGAGAATACATTTAGGTTTTAGGTTTTAGGTTAAGGTTTAGGTTTTAGGTTTAGGTAAAGGTTAATGTTAGGTTATAGGTTATAAGTTTAGGTTATGGGTTATAGGTTATAGGTTAAGGTTTATTTCATAGGTTTTGGTTTTGGTTAAGGTTAGGTTTAGGTTAAGGTGTAGGTTGTAGGTTTCAGTTAAGGTTTAGGTTAAGGTTAAGGTTTAGGTTTGTCACGCCCCAGAGTCGGTAACCGGACTCACAAGGAACCCGATGGCCGGTTCTGGCCGCAACAGCCTCCGTAGTACCCCATTCTCGGCTCCTGAGGTAGGTTCCGATCCTGGGATCCTACAAGGAGGATTTTCATAACAGTATAATCATTTTCAATGCAAGCATACCCAAGATCAAAGCAAGTACATCTGAGAATAACAAAGGCACACATCACAAAATCCACTAAAAATTTGAACTTTTACAATCATCCATAAGGTCCAAAAGGACATACATGAGATAAAAAGGAAAAGAGAGAAAGGTCGGCAACACTAGGGTCCTCAAATGCTCAGCTCTGCTCCACGCTCTGCTGCTACGACGCCTGCCTAGAATCTCCTACACGCATCAATCGTGTATAAGCTTATAGAAGCTTAGAGGGTGGTGTAAGTGTGTGACAATGGTGCACAGAAGAATAGTGGGAGGTATAAGGAGAGAGGCATAATCAATGAACATATCACTAGCCTTACCAAGGCTTACCATGAACATGATGCAAAGAGTACTGGACGCCGTACCAAGGCAATGCATGAAGGGGCTTGTACAGCCAATGCTAATGTGATGCAAGTAATGTCAGTGCTCATATCCAAACCATAAGTCAAGTACATTTTCAATCATAAGGAAATCACCGGGGTTCATTACACTGCTGAATGACTACCGCTCTGCAGACCCCGCACAGTCAAACGAGCGTAAGAGACCTCACTACCCGCCTGTGGACAACCAATCACCAACAAGGCCTGAAGGTAGCGGACCCATTTACGAGCTGGTCAGACTCATCCTAGCAATGCCTCCTCACACTAGGCAGGTAAGGCCACACCCCTATCCAATTGACTACACGCCAGTGGGAGTCGCGACCTAACAGTATAAGGCCCTCGTGCGCTCATGTATTCCACCCGGTCACGGCATTGGAGCAGATCCTTAATACCATGAAAGTTTTGGAAATCTCACCCATGGGCATCCTATGCACCCGGTATGCTCAAGTAATATTTTCGGTGTCCACACATGCAGCCATCCACAAATGTCCCTGTGGAGGCAAGGCCCTGATGAAGCAAGGGTGGTATCCTCATGAAATGCGATGCCAATGCATGAGTCGCACACACAGATCATGCACAAGTTTCAGGCACTCAATGTGCACAAGGGGAGAAACTCCATCCCTGAATGACCACTATACAATGCAATCAATTCATACAGATGATGGATATGGGTCGTAACGATGTAATTGTGCTACCTGAGGAATATGAAATCGTCTGTCCCAAGAAGGGTCAAGATCTAGGCACATCGACGAGTATTTTAAGAAGAAGAGAAGTCCTCTAGTGGGAGCCCAGTACTTTGGGATGGCCCACAAACTAAGAGAGTCAAAATCCTAAGGAGGAACGGTCCTAACCAGGCCCAAGGTGGGCCTTTAACCACCTATAAGGGCCTCTATGGGCCTACCTTAGGGCCACCAAGGAGGACATCCAACCTCAACTGGGTCCCAAAGGGTAGCCTGCTACATATGCAAAGAAAGGTCCAAGGCACAATCAACCCGTGGCCTAGTGGGCCATACACTAAGCCCAAAAACAAAGGCAACCTGGTGGGCCCTTAAGCAAGGTTAGGGCCCAACCATAAAGGTCATACGTTCATTCATTGTGGTGGGCCTAATGGGTAGCCCATTATCCCAACATATGGGAAATCCTTAAATTTTTAACACATGTAAGTTGGGCCTCACATCTCGGCCCAAGTATGGATTTATTATAGTGGGCAAACAAGGGCCCAACTACTTGAGTATTTGGCCCATAAGGCCCATCACAATGACATGGTAAATATAGGACCCAAGGGTTCAATGGGCCTATCAAAAGTTCCAGCCCAACCAAGGCTATAAGGCCCATACTTAACTAAGAGACTAGCCCAAGAAGAATCCTATTTGGGATGGGCCTTTAATCATACACTAATTAAGCCCAAAAAAATATAAAATTAAGATGGTAAGATACTGACATAAATCCTCCTCAAATCTAGTGGGCCATATTGCCCCAAAGAACATCTATAGGCAACAGTTATTGGGCTCAATGCCAAATTCCAGCCCACCCAAATTTCTGGGTTGGTTGGAGTTCAACATTAGAAGTATTTCTTAGTATAATTAATTCTTGATGGCTCACACACATCACTGTGAGCCCCACCAGATGAGAGAGGATATGCAACACATATATGAAATGGGCCAGACCGTTAGAATGCAAGCCCAGCAGTAGCCTAAGGCAGGGATGTCCCATGTGTAGGCAGCCCTATGGGCCTGGGGTATCTGGCCCAAAAATCCACCTAATGGGTTCTAATTGAATAAAAAGGGGGCAAGTATGATCGATCCCCAAAGGACCCTACATGGATGGGCGGTGGGACATTCAACACATCAATGTGGGCCCACGAAGCAGGCTGGATGCCCCAGCCTTCAATCTGTCCTAAAAATCGGACTAATCTGCACACCGTATTGTAATGGGCCAGTCCAGCCACCACCATGGTATGTACAGGTGTCCATTGGCCCCAAAATTTTGTAGGTGGGTCCTACCATAAGTGAACCACTTCTCTGCAAAATTTTATGATTTTTGGATACTCATAAATATTTTAATAAAATTAGGAATTTCAATCTGTCCAGGAAGAGATGTTGCTATCCATGCATTGTTTACCCAATAAGGTGGGCCCAACCTTCACCCAAGAGGGGGAAAATGGAGGTTTAGTATTTTCTTCATAAAATAAAGTAAGGTGGGGTCCATAAAAGTGGCCCATCCCTCAAAGAAACCAAGCTGAAGTGTATATTTTCCCTCCATACATGTGGGCTGGACAGCCCAACAAGGTGGACCGCCCACCCCATGGGCCTCCTTTTTGGGTACCATTTCATGGGCCAACTGAGGTATGACCCATCACACCTCACGGTGGGGTCCACACCTTCTCATTACACCCCATAATTATAAAGAAAATAATGGCAATCATGATCCAAAAATCCATGTCAAAGATTGAACATGACAGTCCATGCAACAGTTCAGGTTTTTGGACAGCAATACATGGCTGGACACATCAGCCTATATCTCAATAATCTCAGCCATAAAAAGGGTGTGTGGCCTTCCTGAGTGGGCCCCACATAAGTCCTGATCACATACTAAGACTAGGACACTTGCATGCATTGATTAGGGTGCCCAATGATCATGGAGTTAGGTGGTAAGAGCATCCCACCTTGCTGGATTTTTATTTTTATTTATTTTGGGACATCCAAGGCCCACTATAAATGGGCCACACACACATTATCATCCATACATCAGAGAAAAGAGAAGAAGGAAAGAGAGTAATCCGGCCATGGGGGTAGGGCCCCGCCACTAGTGGGCCCTCCCAAGAGTGAATCATACCCATACAACTACATTGATTGTACATGCAACATAAAATCACTACATGCATGATCTATAATTGCTATGGATGGTTGGGATGCCATCCCAACATGATCCTTAGGGTCTAGATGACCTTAAGATGGAGTGGATCATTAAATACATCATGATGGGGTCCATGGAGAATGGCCCCATCATGGATCATGACATGCATGTAGGATGGGCCAAAGGGCCACATCCATGGGATCAAATGGGATCCCCACCATGGATTGGTGGGTCCCATATGATCCATCTAGGAAGAAAAATAAGATCAAAGGGTAGAAAAGAAGATCAGCAATTATAATCACCCACCTTAATGGATCCCACTCCAAGCTTACATCAATCTTCTCTTCATGCTCCAAGGGACATGTTTCAATGGGTGAGATGGATTGTTGAAGGTTAGATGGGAGGGGATTTGAGGGAGAAGGGGCTGGAGAAGAGAGGAAGATGGAAGGGAAGTTGCTGGGGAAGAAGAGAAGAGAGAGAGAGAAAATGAGAGCGAAAGAGAGAGAGAGAGAGACTTTTAAGAGTTGTAATGATGAGCTCTCTCTCTCCTAGGCAATGATGGTGGCCTATGGTGATATTAACAAGGCTTAGGGTCATAGCCTTTCTAGGAATCTCAGCCTAGGGTGAAATGATGGCATGAAAAAATGTGCAACCCATGGTGGGGTCCACCAATCATGCAATCAATGGCCCATATCGATCAATGATCATAACTTGAGATGTACATATCGGATTAACGCACGGGACGCGGCGTTGGAATCGCGGCGACGAGACGGACGCAATGACATAGGTCTCAAGTCAACCCGAGTCGGGTTTACATGACCAAACTCAAGGGTATCTGCAAACACTATCCGAAGGTCACGGGTCACCGAAATTTGACCGGTAGGACCGTAGGACCAAAATGAACAAAATGCATACTCACACACACACATGTACACAAGCGAACTCGGGTCGGGTCTCACAACCCTCCCCACCAACAAAGAAATTTTGTCCTCGAAATTGACAAAATCGGAACAGCAAAATGCATAACATCATCATACATATATCAATCATCAATCTCAAGAGAAGGCAATACAAGCAATCAGTCATCAAACAAATGGGGATAACGTTCTCTAATCTCGGCCTCGCGTTCCCAAGACGCCTCGGCCTCTGAATGATGACCCCATTACACCTTCACCAAAGGAATGACCTTGGTCCTGAGGACCTGCTCCTTCCGATCAAGGATCCGAATCGACTGCTCAATATAGGAAACATCCTCACGGACCTCAAGTGGCTGCCAATCAATCACAGGAATAATGTCTAACCCACATCTCTGTAACATAGATATATGAAACACATCGTGGATCGCAGACAACTCAGGAGGTAAGGCAAGCCTATAGGCCACAATGCCTATGCGCTCGGTAATCTCAAAAGGTCCGATGAATCTTGGGGCGAGCTTGCCCTTCACACCAAAGCAAACCATGCCTTTCATAGGCGAGACCTTGAGATACACTATGTCCCTACTGCGAACTCGAGGGGTCGACGCCGACGATCAGCAAAACTCTTCTGCCGGCTCTGAGCTGTGCGCATCCTCTGCTTGATAACATCAATAACCTTTGACGTCTGTTGCACAAGCTCGGGACCTAAGAGACGATGCTCTCCAACCTCGATCCAATAACTAGGAGATGTGCACGGTCTGCCATAAAGTACCTCAAAAGGAACCATGTCGATAGTCGCCTGATAGCTATTATTATACGCGAACTCGGTGAGGTGCATATGCTCATCCCAACTCCCCACAAAGTCGATCACACAAGCCTTGAGCATATCCTCAAGGATCTGGTTGACCCTTTCGGTCTGCCCATCCGTCTGCGGATGATAAGCGGTGCTGAGATGCAAAGTGACCCCCAATGCCTGTTGAAAACTCCTCCAAAACTGAGACGTAAATCTGGAGTCTCGGTCTGAAACGATCGAAACTGGGATGCCGTGCAGTCTCACTATCTCCTCAATGAATATCCTCGCTAACCGGTCCATAGACCAGGAAGCACGTACTGGAATGAAATGAGCCGACTTCGTCAGACGATCGACGATAACCCAGATGGTATCGTGACCGCGCTGAGTCCTCGGCAAACCTACGATGAAGTCCATCGATACATGCTCCCACTTCCACTCTGGAACGCTCAACGGCTGCAAGGGACCAGGGGGTCTCTGATGATCGGCCTTGACACGTTGGCATGTGTCACACTCGGCCACAAAACTCGCAATCTGGCGCTTCATCCCCTGCCAGAAGTACTGCCTCCTCATATCACGATACATCTTCGTGGAGCCCGGGTGGATAGTAAGTCTCGATCGGTGTGCCTCGGTCATCAAATCACGATGCAACTCTGGCACATCTAGGACACACAACCGGCCTCTGAAGCGTAATCCACCATCGGAACCAATTTGCCAGTCTGACTGCTCCACGGATGCGGCTTCTGCTCGATACTCCTGAAGTGACTCGTCCGTCTACTGAGCCTCGATCACCCTAGCCACCAAAGAGGGTTGAATCGACAAGCTCGAAAGCTGAACAATGGAAGACTGCAGACCGAACTCAAAGTCAAACTCTGATACATCCTCGAGCATCTGCCACTCACGCACCATCATCTATGCCACCAGGCCTCGTGGCTGACGGCTGAGCGTGTCCGCCACCACATTTGCCTTGCCCGGGTGGTACTGAAGGTCAAAATCATAATCTTTCAGCAACTCCATCCATCGCCTCTGTCGTAGGTTCAACTCGGACTGTGAAAATAGATACTTCAAGCTCTTATGATCCGTGAAGAGCTCGAACCTGACCCCATATAGATAATGCCTCCACACCTTCAGTGCGAAAACAACTACTACGAGCTCCAAATCATGAGTGGGGTAGTTCAGCTCATGGACCTTGAGCTGGCGCGAAGCATACGCCACTGGCTTCCCGTGTTGCATTAGTACAACACCCAAACCAACTCTGGAGGCATCAGTGAAAACAACGAAACCCTCACTCCTATCAGGAAGAGTGAGAACAGGAGCGGACGTGAGGCGGTCCTTCAACTCCTTAAATGCCTTCTCGTAAGCGTCACTCCAGGCGAACTCGATGCCCTTTCGCGTCAACCGGGTTAGTGGTGCTGCAATACGGGAGAAACCTTCAATAAACCGTCGATAATATCCCGCTAGACCAAGGAAGCTGCGAATCTCGGACGCGTTCATGGGCTGGCCCTACTGACGCACTACATCAACCTTCGAGGGGTCCACAGCGACACCCTCCCTCGTCACCACGTGACCGAGGAACTTAATCTCCTCCTGCCAAAACTTGTACTTCTCCAGTTTTGCATACAGCTGGTGGGCACAGAGGGTCTCAAGCACAATCTGTAGGTGCTCAGCATGGTCCTCTCGGGTCCTCGAATATACAAGAATATCATCAATGAATACCACCACAAACTGATCGAGGAATGGCCAAAAAACCTCATTCATTAGCTGCATGAATATAGCGGGTGCGTTGGTCAATCCAAACGACATGACCAAGAACTCAAAGTGACCATAGCGTGTCCGAAAAGCCGTCTTCGGAATGTCCTCCTCTCGGACCCGAATCTGATGGTAACCAGAATGCAAGTCTATCTTAGAAAAATATTGTGCACCCTGCAACTGATCGAACAAGTCATCAATACGGGGAAGCGGGTATCGGTTCTTGATGGTGACTCTATTGAGCTCACGATAATCTACACAAAGTTGCAACGAACCATCCTTCTTCTTCACAAACAATACCAGGGCTCCCCAAGGTGAACTACTAGGATGAATGAAACCTAACTCCCAAAGCTCATCCAACTGCTCCTGCAGTTCCCTCAACTCCAACGGTGCCATCCGGTAGGGGGCCTTCGAGATGGGCGCAGTACCGGGCACCAAATCAATCTGGAACTCCACCTGCCGACGTGGAGGCAAACCCGGGATCTCCTGAAACACATCCGAGTACTCACAAACAACTGGTAGCAGCTCAATATTCTCTACCACAGAATCCTCAACGACTAAAGCCAAGAAACTAGATAACGGCTCTCCTTTGGGCTCAGCAACGAACTGGAACACTGGCAAGCCTGGAATGTGAAACGTAACCTTCCTCGCGGCACAGTCTAAGATGGCACCATACTCTGCAAGCCAGTCCATACCCAGAATCACATCAAAACCTAACATCGGCATCACGAACAGATCGGCAGGAAGGAACATCTCACCCACTAACACCGGGCAAGAAGGACAATGATGGGTTAACATCATAGACTTCCCCATGGGAGTCGAAACGGTCAAAGCCTTAGACACGGACTCCGATGGAATACCGGTCGATCGGCAAAACTGCTCGGCCACAAAAGAATGGGAGGCACCAGAATCAAATAAAACATGAGCAATGCAGGAAGAAACAAGAAGAATACCCTCGACTACTCCACCGGTCGATGACTGCGGGTCCTGGCCTGGCGCCTGCTGTGCAGAATAGAAGCGGCCCTGAGCTGGTAGGGGAAGCAACCCGGAAGACTGAGGGTCCTGAGTCTGTGCCTGCTGGGCTGCGATACATACTGGACCCAGGGATCGAACATATGGATATCCCCTCTGCTGGTGCTGCTGTCTGTCTCTCTCTCTGCTGCTGAGGAGGTCTGCCTGGCTGCCTCTGCTGCTGAGGAGGAGCCCTAGGAGCGGCGGGTGGAAGCTGAGCTCTCTGCTGCTGCTGAGGAGGACGAGGAGGAGGCAACTGCGGTGGCCTCTGCTGCTGAATGGGGAGAGGGCACTCACGCCTCCGATGCCCGACCTGTCCACAGCCGAAGCATACACCAGAAAAGGGGCCGGAGGATGGTGCTGACAGCTACTAACTGAACCGCAGGCTGCCGAAATCCTGATCTGCCCCTCCTCCTCTGCTGACGGAGCTGCCTGGAGCTGCCGGCTAGTGCCCTCCTCTTCCAGTCTCCACCGGAACTCTGTTCTTTCGACCTCTGGGTTATAGTCCAGTCCTACTCATAAACCAGTGCCCGATGGACGACTTGGTCAAATGTCTCCAAACAATGCCCTACCACACGACTACGAAGGGCAGGACGCAAACCAGTCACAAAACGACGGGCCCTCATCTTCTCATCGCTGGTGAGATGAGGAGCAAATCTAGACAAGGCTAAGAAACGGACCTTATACTAAGATACGGTCATATCACCCTGCACTAGGGTCTCAAACTCAATCGCCCGCTGGATCTGAACGTGCTCAGGGAAGAACTTCTAGTCGAAACGGACCACAAACTCCTCCCATGACTAAACAAACTGAGGTCCGACCATCCTAGATACAGATGACCACCAATGGCGGGCCTCACCCTAAAGGAGATAGGTCGTAAGGGATACTCTCTGACCCGCGGGATACTGAATAGTGTAAAAAATCCTCGTAACCTCAGTGCGACAAGCCTCGGCGGCAGAAGGGTCAGGGTCACCACTAAACCTCAGGGGATCATGCTACCGGAACTCTCGAGATATCGCGCTCGCACGCGGTAAGTTAAACTGCCCAGAAACCTCAGCGGTAGCTAGCAGACGGGTCTGCAATGCGGTGGCAACAAGCTGCATTAACTGCTGAAAATGCTCGGCTCCTATAGGTACTGTCGGAAAGGCAGGGGTGACACTCGCCTCATGCGGAGGCACGGGTGCGGCCGGAGGAGCAGGAGCCTCAGTAACTGGAACAGCAGGTTGAGGAGGGGGAATAGGTGGGGGAACCGGAGCAACTGGAGGTATGGGCGCTACGGGCTCAATTGGAGGAACAGGCCGGATCAGGACCTCAGGAATCGGATCCTCAACAACGGGGCAGGATGTGCTCGAGTAGAAGGGGTAACTCGGGCGCCTCGTCCACGGGCACCACGACCATGGGAGCCATGACCATGAGCGCCACGTCCACGCGGCATCGTCTACAAAATAATGACGATGCAAGGAATCAAGACAATTATAGGCTCAATACGGAGCGAAAGGAAGAATTTCGGGAGACTACTAGTCCTATGCTCTTGGCAGACATGTGATGTTATCCTTAGTCATTCCAGAATTACTTACTATGCTCTGATACCAACTCCTGTCACACCCCAAACTCGGTAACCGGACTCACAAGGAACCCGATGGCCGGTTTTGGCCGCAACAGCCTCCGTAGTACCCCATTCTCGACTCCTGAGGTAGGTTCTGATCCTGGGATTCTACAAGGAGGATTTTCATAACAGTATAATCATTTCCAATGCGAGCATACCCAAGATCAAAGCAAGTACATCTGAGAATAACAAAGGCACACATCACAAAATCCACTAAAAATTTAAACTTTTACAATCATCCATAAGGTCCAAAAGGACATACATGAGATAAAAAGGAAAAGAGAGAAATCAGCAACACTGGAGTCCTCACTGCTCAACTCTACTCCACGCTCTGCTACTACGGCGCCTACCTAGAGTCTCCTGCACGCATCAATCGTGCATAAGCTTATAGAAGCTTAGAGGGTGGTGTAAGTGTGTGACAATGGTGCACAGAAGAATAGTAGGAGGTATAAGGAGAGAAGCATGATCAATGAACATATCACTAGCCTTACCAAGGCTTACCATGAACGTGATGCAATGAGTAATGGGTGCCATACCAAGGCAATGCATGAAGGGGCTTGTACAGCCAATGCTAATGCGATGCAAGTAATGTCAGTGCTCATATCCAAACCATAAGTCAAGTACATTTTCAATCATAAGGAAATCACCGGGGTCCATTACACTGCTGAATGACTGCCGCTCTACAGACCCCGCACAGTCAAACGAGCGTAAGAGACCTCACTACCCGCCTGTGGACAACCAATCACCAACAAGGCCTGAAGGTAGCGGACCCATTTACGAGCTGGTCAGACTCAGCCTAGCAATGCCTCCTCACACTAGGCAGGTAAGGCCACACCCCTATCCAACCGACTACACGACAGTGGGAGTCGCGGCCTAATGGTATAAGGCCCTCGTGCGCTCATGTATTCCACCCGGTCACGGCGTTGGAGCAGATCCTTGGTACCATGGAAGTTTTGGAAATCTCACCCATGGGCATCCTATGCACCCGGTATGCTCAAGTAATATTTTCGGTGTCCACACATGCGGCCATCCACAAATGTCCCTGTGGAGGCAAGGCCCTGATGAAGCAAGGGCGGTATCCTCATGAAATGCGATGCCAATGCATGAGTCGCACACACAGATCATGCACAAGTTTCAGGCACTCAATGTGCACAAGGGGAGAAACTCCATCCCTGAATGACCACTATACAATGCAATCAATTCATACAGATGATGCATATGGGTCGCAACGATGTAAGTGTGCTACCTGAGGAATATGAAATCGTCTGTCCCAAGGAGGGTCAAGATCTAGGCACATCGACGGGTATTCTAAGAAGAAGAGAAGTCCTCTAGTGGGAGCCTAGTACTTTGAGATGGCCCACAAACTAAGAGAGTCAAAATCCTAAGGAGGAACGGTCCTAGCCAGGCCCAAGGTGGGCCTTTAACCACCTATAAGGGCCTCTATGGGCCTACCTTAGGGCCACCAAGGAGGACATCCAACCTCAACTGGGTCCCAAAAGGTAGCCTGCTACATATGCAAAGAAAGGTCCAAGGCACAATCAACCCATGGCCTAGTGGGCCATACACTAAGCCCAAAAACAAAGGCAACCTGGTGGGCCCTTAAGCAAGGTTAGGGCCCAACCATAAGGGTCATAGGTTCATTCATTGTGGTGGACCTAATGGGCAGCCCATTATCCCAACATATGGGAAATCCTTAAATTTTTAACACATGTAAGTTGGGCCTCACATCTCGGCCCAAGTATGGATTTATTATAGTGGGCAAACAAGGGCCCAACTACTTGAGTATTTGGCCCATAAGGCCCATCACAATGACATGGTAAATATAGGACCCAAGGGTTCAATGGGCCTATCAAAAGTTCCAGCCCAACCAAGGCTATAAGGCCCATACTTAACTAAGAGACTAGCCCAAGAAGAATCCTATTTGGGATGGGCCTTTAATCATACACTAATTAAGCCCAAAAAAAATATAAAATTAAGATGGTAAGATACTGATATAAATCCTCCTCAAATCTAGTAGGCCATATTGCCCCAAAGAACATTTATAGGCAACAGTTATTGGGCTCAATGCCAAATTCCAGCCCACCCAAATTTCTGGGTTGGTTGGAGTTCAACATTAGAAGTATTTCTTAGTATAATTAATTCTTGATGGCTCACACACATTACTGTGAGCCCCACCATATGAGAGAGGATATGTAATACATATATGAAATGGGCCAGACCGTTAGAATGCAAGCCCAGCAGTAGCCTAAGGCAGGGATGTCCCATGTGTAGGCAACCCTATGAGCCTGGGGTATCTGGCCCAAAAATCCACCTAATGGGTTCTATTTGAATAAAAAGGGGGCAAGTATGATCGATCCCCTAAGGACCCTACATGGATGGGCGGTGGGACATTCAACACATCAAGGTGGGCCCACGAAGCAGGCTGGATGCCCCAGCCTGGGCGTCCCTGCCTAGCAGACCACTTCCAACCATACCACGGGAAACTCAAATGTATTTTGGGTCTAAAATTTTACAGAGTGATACTTTCTTAGGTTACCTACACCCCCACAAAATTTCAAGATTTTTAGACACTTAGAAATATTTTAATTTATTTAAATAAAATAGACTGTCCAGAAAATCGGTCTGACCTGGACGTCCCAACGTGGTGGGCCAGTCCAGCCCTCGCCACGGTGTGCACAGGAGTCCATTGGCCCTGAAATTTGGTAATTGGGTCCTAAAATAGGTGGAACATATCTCCAAAAAATTTTAAAATTTTTAGACATATATAAATATTTTAATTTATTTAAAGAAATCAATCTGTCCTAAAAATCGGACTGATCTGGACACCGAATTGTAATGGGCCAGTCCAGCCGCCACCATGGTGTGTACAGGTGTCTATTGGCCCCAAACTTTTGTAGGTGGGTCCTAACATAAGTGAACCACCTCTCTGAAAAATTTTATAATTTTTGGATACTCATAAATATTTTAATTAAATTAGGAATTTCAATCTGTCCAGGAAGAGATGTTGCTGTCCATGCATTGTTTACCCAAAAAGGTGGGCCCAACCTTCATCCAAGAGGGGGAAAATGAAGGTTTAGTATTTTCTTCATAAAATAAAGTAAGGTGGGGTCCATAAAAGTGGCCCATCCCTCAAAGAAACCAAGCTGAAGTGTATATTTTCCCTCCATACACGTGGGCTGGATAGCCCAACAAGGTGGACCGCCCACCCCTATGGGCCTCCTTTTTGGGTACCATTTCATGGGCCAACTGAGGTATGACCCATCACACCTCACGGTGGGGTCCACACCTTCTCATTACACTCCATAATTATAAAGAAAATAATGGCAATCATGATCCAAAAATCCATGTCAAAGATTGAACATGACAGTCCATGCAACAGTCCAGGTTTTTGGACAGCAATACATGGCTGGACACATCAGCCTATATCTCAATAATCTCAGCCACAAAAAGGATGTGTGGCCTTCCTCAGTGGGCCCCACATAAGTCCAGATCACATACTAGGACTAGGACACTTGCATGCATTGATTAGGGTGTCCAATGATCATGGAGTTGGTGGTAAGAGCATCCCACCTTGCTGGATTTTTATTTTTATTTATTTTGGGACATCCAAGGCCCACTATAAATGGGCCACACATACATTATCATCCATACATCAGAGAAAAGAGAAGAAGGAAAGAGAGTAATCCGGCCATGGGGGTAGGGCCCCGCCACTAGTGGGCCCTCCCAAGAGTGAATCATACTCATACAACTACATTGATTGTACATGCAACATAAAATCACTACATGCATGATCTATAATTGCTATGAATGGTTGGGATGTCATCCCAACATAATCCTTAGGGTCTAGATGACCTTAAGATGGAGTGGATCATTAAATACATCATGATGGGGTCCATGGAGAATGGCCCCATCATGGATCATGACATGCATGTAGGATGGGCCAAAGGGCCACATCCATGGGATCAAATGGGATCCCCACCATGGATTGGTGGGTCCCACATGATCCATCTAGGAAGAAAAATAAGATCAAAGGGTAGAAAACAAGATTAGAAATTATAATCACCCACCTTAATGGATCCCACTCCAAGCTTACATCAATCTTCTCTTCATGCTCCAAGGGACATGTTTCAATGGGTGAGATGGATTGTTGAAGGTTAGATGGGAGGAGATTTGAGGGAGAAGGGGCTGGAGAAGAGAGGAAGATGGAAGGAAAGTTGCTGGGGAAGAAGAGAAGAGAGAGAGAGAAATGAGAGGGAAAGAGAGAGAGAGAGAGAGAGAGAGAGAGAGAGAGAGAGAGAGAGAGACTTTTAAGAGTTATAATGATGAGCTCTCTCTCTCCTAGGCAATGATGGTGGCCTATGGTGATATTAACAAGGCTTAGGGTCATAACCTTTCTAGGAATCTCAGCCTAGGGTGAAATGATGGCATGGGAAAATGTGCAACCCATGGTGGGGTCCACCAATCATGCAATCAATGGCCCATATCGATCAATGATCATAACTTGAGATGTACATATCGGATTAACGCACGGGACGCGGTGTTAGAATCGCGGCGACGAGACGGACGCAATGACATAGGTCTCAAGTCAACCCGAGTCGGGTTTATATGACCGAACTCAAGGGTATCCGCAAACACTATCCGAAGGTCGCGGGTTACCGAAATTTGACCGGTAAGACCGCGGGACAAAAATGAACAAAATGCTTACTCACACACACACATGCACACAAGCGAACTCAGGTCAGGTCTCACAAGGTTATAGGCTTTAGTTAAGGTTATAGGTTAAGGTTAGGTTTAGGTTAAGGTTATAGGTTATAGGTATAGGGAATTGAGAATAGGCTAAGGTTGAGGTTTAGGAAATTGGGTTCAGGTTCGGGTTCAAGTTTAGGTTCGGGTTTTCAAGTTTCTATTTAGGTTTAGGTTAGGGAGTTGAGATCGGGATGTAGGTTTAGGTTTAGGGATTTGAGAATACATTTAGGTTTTAGGTATAGGTTTAGGTTTATGTTTTAGTTTATAGGTTTAGGTTATAGGTTTAGGTTTAGGTTTTAGGTTTACAGTTAAGGTTCGGTTATAGGTTATGAATTTAGGTTATAGGTTAAGGTTTAGGTTATAGGTTTTGGTTTTGGTTAAGGTTACTAGTTTTGGTTTAGGTTTAGGTTTAGGTTTTAGGTTTAGGTTAAGATTATAGGTTTCGGTTATAGGTTTAGGTTTAGGTTGTAGGTTATAGGATTAGGTTATAGGTTTAGGGAATTGAGAATAGGTTAAGGTTTAGGTTTAGGTTTGGGAGTTGAGAATACATTTAGGTTTTAGGTTTAGGTTTAGGTTTTAGGTTATAGGTTAAGGGTTAGGTTTTAAGTTTAGGTTAAGGTTAAGGTTAGGTTATAGGTTATAAGTTTAGGATATGGGTTATAGGTTATAGGTTAAGGTTTAGGTCATAGGTTTTGGTTTAGGTTAAGGTTACGTTTTGTTTTAGCTTAAGGTTTACGTTATAGGTTTAGTTTAAGGTTTTGGTTTAGGTTAAGGTTAAGGTTATAGGTTTTGGTTAAGGTTATAGGTTTAGGTTAGGTTTAGGTTTAGGTTATAGGTTATAGCTATAGGGGATTGAGAATAGGTTAAGGTTTAGGTTTAGGAAATCGGGTTCAAGTTCGGGTTCAGGTTTAGGTCTGGGTTTTTAAGTTTTGGTTTATGTTTAGATTAGGGAGTTGAGATTAGGATGTAGGTTTAGGTTTAGGGATTTGAGAATACATTTAGGTTTTAGGTTTAGGTTTAGGTTTAGGTTTAGGTTATAGTTTATAGGTTTAGGTTTTAGGTTTACGGTTAAGGTTAGGTTATATGTAAGCCCCGTATCCTAGACCGTACCGTTGCATAGACTTCCACGGTCTTCTCGGTCGAATTTCAACAACCTTTGACCCTTAACCGGTATTTGCGTGCGACCCTGATTCACATGCTGTCAATCCGAATCGACTCAACCTAAGACTTGTACGATAGTGACTGCGCCATCGCCGCGGTTTCGATCCCATGACTCGTGCACCGAGGCGATACCATGGTTAGGAGATGTGGGCCAGCGTTCGGTGCAAGGAAAATGCTGCGCGTGTGAATTCCGAGAGAATCTCTACGAGATGTCACATCAATTAATCAACCCATCAATCCCATCATGTCAAGTACATGTCAAGTACACATCACCTTTCACCCTTTCCCAAGCAAGCCTCGAAGTCAAAAGTTCTTACAAGCCCATACCTTTCTTACACCAAAACCTCCAAAAGTCAAAAATCTCTTACACACCCATCACTCACCCCATCCATCACTCCATCACCCATCACTCTCTCTCTCTCTTTACAACTCTCTTTCTCATTTTTTTTCAAACCATTCCCAAGCAAGAAAGAAACCACCACACGTCCAAGCCTCTCCCCATATCTTCCAAGCTACAAGTGTGGCCCACCTTTCCTACCCTTTCATCTCCCATCTCAACCATCCAAACCTCATCTCCTCCGTTGGAATCAAAGCTAAGGAGCTAAGGGAGCCAAGGGAGCAAGAAGATCAAGCGGTGGGTGTGTCATAGGCTAAATTTTCATGTGTTTACGATGGGCCAAGTGAGGCCAACCGATCAATAGTTTGGATCTCACTTTAGACCCTAAGATGTGGCCAATGGCCCACTTGGATCATCATGATCATTCCATGATGGGGCCATTCTCCATGGACCCCATCATGATGTTTATTTTTCCTTATATACTTAGGGTCATCTAGACCATCTATTTTAATGGAGAAGGGATCTCCACTGTTGGATTTCAATTTAATGGGCCCACGTGTAATGGCCCACTTGATTTATGTTGTAGATCATTGAAGGGAGGGCCCATAGTGTCGGGGTCCCTCCATCATGCGTGTCCCACTCTCTATCTCTCTTTCTCTCTCCCTCTCTATTTCATTTTCTTATATGAGATCATGATATGATTGTGTGGCCCACTTAAATGGACCCCACCATGAGGCATGTATTCTATCCAAACCATCTACAAGTGGGGCCCACTTTGTGTATGTTGTATCCACACCATCCTCCATGAGGTGGCCCACCTAAGCAGGGCCCACTTCAAATGCATGTGTAAGGCCAAACCGTCCAGAGTCCCTGGACGCTAGACAAAAAGGGAAAACACAAATATCAGCTTGTTTCCAAGCTTATGGGTGGCCCGCTCATGTAGGCTCCACCTTGATGCATGTATTCAATACACATCGGCTATCCTATATACCAACTCATTTTAGGCATTGAGCCAAAAAATGAGGTGATTGGATCATCTGGTGGGCCATACCTTGGCAAACGTGATCTCCACCATTTAAAGTCCCCCAGATTTTTCTATACACTGAAAAATGCCCAATATTGGACTTAATGGATGTCTTTTGGGCTGTAGAAATTAATGGGCATGGTGGATTCTTCCGATGTGGGCCCCATGTACAAAAAACCTTAGAAAAACAAGATTTCAAAAAAAAATACATATATATAAGCAGCAGCGTTGCTGCTGCCATTGTCAGAAGCGCAGGCAACGCCTATTGCTGTGTGCGACGGGCGGGCGGACGGACTGTAACCCACGGCTCTAGCTATGGGCCTCACCTCGATGTTTATTTGTCATCCAACCCCTTCACGAGGTGGGCCACTCCCTGAAGTGGGCCCCCTCCAAATTTGAGCTCCATCCACAACTCAGGTGGCCCACACTGCAGGAAACAGTGATATTAAATTTCTACCATTGAAACTGTTTTGTGGGCCATAGAGGTTTTGGATCAAGATGAAATTTGTGTTTTTCCTTTCACTCAGGTCTGTGTGACCTTATCAACAGGTTGGATGGCAGGAAAACATTATGGTGGGCCACACACGTGGAACCCACCATTATTGTATGTGTTGCCACACCGTCCACGGCTGTGGATGGTGGAACCCTGCATGATGTATACATTTTATTCACACCGTCCAGCGGACGGTGGAACCCACGGTGATGCATGTGTTCTATCCACATTGTCCAATGACAGTGGGACCCACCATGATGCATGTGCTGCATCCCATCCACTCAACCATTTTAAATGCTCATTTTATATTAGGGGTTAGAGAATGAGCCAGATCCATAGTCCAAGTGGACCCCACCTTGGCATGTTGTAAGGCCCATTAGATGTATTTGTGGCCTACGGGTTAAGGCCCATTTGACGTATTAGGGGCCCATGGGTTAAGGCCCATTAAGATGTATTGGGGCCTATGGGTTGAGGCCCATTTGGTGTACATATAGGGCCCAATTGGTGTGGCCCATTTGATACACCTAAGGCCCATGAGATGGGACTCATATTAATGTAATTGTGGCCGTAGGTGTGGCCCATCTAATATATATATAAGGCCCATTTTGATGTATTCTAAGGCCCATGGGTTATGGCCCATTGTAATGTACATAAGACCCATTGGTGCGGCCCATTGATGTGGCCCACTTGATGAATATAAGGCCCATATGATATGACCCATTTGATGTATTTAAGGCCCAATGGGATGTACCTAAGGTCCATTGCAATGTATGATCCCAACATGGTTTATGTAATGATGTTTACGACGGGCTATGCCTTGGGAGCAATGTTGGTTTGCCGTCCACATTGTAAGTATAGTATTGGTTAAATGTTCACATTATGACTCTCCCTAAGGCTCATTGATAGGCCTGTACATGTAATGTGTAGGCCGTCTAAGCCCATCTTTGTTATGAACTGCATCCATTACCATATAACATGCTAGTATAGTCCCATGATTCACGATCATACGCATCAGATGTATGCTTGATATGAGAAATGACTGATCATAGCACGATCCGCGCAGGACTGCTGCATGACTAGATAGTGTGATTCATGCATTCGCATTGTGTGATATGGTACTGTACGCCCTAGTGACATCAGGGCCGTAGCCTCCACAGGCGTATCGTGGTTGACAGGATTGGATACCGAAAATCTTGTTCTACATGGGGTGCTATAGATATCCCTGGGTGAAAGTCCCTAAACCCTTATGGTACCAAGAGGTTGCTCCAACGTCTAGACCAAGTGGGTGCATGAGCGCCGAGTGCCGATTACTAGACGGTTGCGCTTTCCACTGTGCCATGGTTGGTTAGAAGGGGGTGCGGCCTTACCCGCCCAAGAAGAGGTGGCAAAGCTAGGCTGAGTCTGACCAGCTCGAGGAATGGGTCTGCTATTGACGCGATATTGGCAGGCGAATAGTGAGGTCTTTTCCACTCACCTTATTGTGCGTGATATTCCATATTAGAGCTATATTGACATGTGAATTTAGATGAGAATTTGCATGCTTGAGTTACATTCCACACCGCATGGCCTTGGTATGGCCGACATCATCCATGCCTCGTATTGCATAGCCTTGGTGCGGCTTATGACATTCATGGATTCATCAGCATATTCCGCATTACTCTGATACTGCATTACCACTTAAGCACACACTTTCACCACCCTCTAAGATTTTTATAAGCTTATGCATGATCGTTGCGTGCAGGTGACATTGGACCGCAGCAGCGCTGAGGCTTGAGCACGTGGCTGATTATTTTGGAGTTTTGTTCATCATCATTGTATTTCCCTTTATGCTCGTTATACTTTTAAAATTTTTGATCATAGTGGAAATGTGATGGAGTTTTTGGTTGTTGTTTGTGGGTTATGCCTTTGGTTATGCTTATTATGGATCAAACTGATGTTGAAAATCCTACTCGTAGCATCCCATGATCAGAACCTGGAGAATGGGCGCTGGGAGCTGAGAATGGGGTTCTACGGAGGCTATCGGCGCTGGATTCGGCGATCAGGAATTTTGTGAGCCCGGTTTACGAGTTTGGGGCGTGACATTATAAGTTATAAGTTTAGGTTATAGGTTAAGGTTTAGGTTATAGGTTTTGGTTAGGTTAAGGTTTCAGGTTTTGGTTTAGGTGTAGGTTTAGGTTTATGTTTTAGGTTTAGATGAAGGTTATAGGTTTAGGTTATAGATTATAGGTTTAGGTTATAGCTTTAGGGAATTGAGAATAGGTTAAGGTTTAGGTTTAGGAAATCAGGTTCGGGTTCGGGTTCGGGATCGGGTTTAGGTTTAGGTTTTCAAGTTTAGGTTTAGGTTTAGGTTAGGGAGTTGAGATTAGGTTTAGGTGTAGGTTTAGGTTTAGGGATTTGAGAATACATTTAGTTCTTAGGTTTAGGTTTAGGTTTTAGGTTATAGGTTAAGGTTTAGGTAAAGGTTAATGTTAGGTTATAGGTTATAAGTTTAGTTTATGGGTTATAGGTTATAGGTTAAGGTTTAGGTCATAGGTTTTGGTTTAGGCTAAGGTTAGGTCTAGGTTAAGGTTTAGGTTATAGGTTTAGGTTAAGGTTTAGGTTATAGGTTTTGGTTAAGGTTATAGGTTTAAGTTAGGTTTAGGTTTAGGTTATAGGTTATAGCTATAGGGAATTGAGAATAGGTTAAGGTTTAGGTTTAGGAAATCGGGTTCGGGTTCGGGTTTAGGTTTAGGTTTGGGTTTTCAAGTTTAGGTTTAGGTTTAGGTTAGGAGTTGAGATTAGGATGTAGGTTTAGGTTTAGGGATTTGAGAATATATTTAGTTTTTAGGTTTAGGTTTAGGTTTAGGTTTTTGTTTACAGGTTTAGGTTATTAGGTTTACGATTAAGGTTAGGTTATAGGTTATAAGTTTAGGTTATAGGTTTTGGTTTAAGTTATAAGTTTTGGTTTAGGTTAAGGTTACAGGTTTTGGTTTAGGTTTATGTTTTAGGTTGAGGTTAAGGTTATAGGTTTAGGTTCTAGGTTTAGGTTAGGTTTAAGTTTAGGTTATAGGTTATTAGTTTAGGTTATAGCTTTAGGGAATTGAGAATAGGTTAAGGTTTAGGTTTAGGAAATCGGGTTCGGGTTCGGGATCGGGTTTAGGTTTAGGTTTAGGTTTGGGAGTTGAGATTAGGATTAGGTGTATGTTTAGGTTTAGGGATTTGAGAATACATTTAGGTTTTAGGTTTAGGTTTATGTTTTAGGTTATAGGTTAAGGTTTAGGTTTTAGGTTTAGGTAAAGGTTAATGTTAGGTTATAGGTTATGGGTTATAAGTTATAGGTTAAGGTTTATTTCATAGGTTTTGGTTTAGGTGAAGGTTAGGTTTAGGTTAAGGTTTAGGTTGTAGGTTTAGGTTAAGGTTTAGGTTAAGGTTATGGTTTAGGTTATAGGTTTTGGTTAAGGTTATAGGTTTATGTTAGGTTTAGGTTAAGGTTATAGGTTATAGGTATAGGGAATTGAGAATAGGCTAAGGTTTAGGTTTAGGAAATTGGGTTCAGGCTTAGGTTTGGGTTTTCAAGTTTTGGTTTAGGTTTAGGTTAGGGAGTTGAGATCAGGATGTAGGTTTTGGTTTTGGGGATTTGAGAATACATTTAGGTTTTAGGTATAGGTTTAGGTTTATGTTTTAGTTTATAGGTTTAGGTTTAGGTTTTAGGGTTACGGTTAAGGTTAGGTTATAGGTTAGAAATTTAGGTTATCGGTTAAGGTTTAGGTTATAGGTTTAGGTTATAGGTTTAGGTTTTGGTTAAGGTTACTGGTTTTGTTTTATGTTTAGGTTTAGGTTTTAGGTTTAGGTTAAGGTTATAGGTTTAGGTTATTGGTTTATGTTTAGGTTGTAGGTTATAGGATTAGGTTATATGTTTAAGGAATTGAGAATAGGTTAAGGTTTACGATTAGGAAATCGGATTCGGGTATGGGATCGGGTTTAGGTTTAGGTTTTCATGTTTAGGTTTAGGTTTAGGTTAGGGAGTTGAGATTAGGATTAGGTGTAGGTTTAGTTTTAGGGATTTGAGAATACATTTAGGTTTTAGGTTTAGGTTTAGGTTTTATGTTATAGGTTAAGGTTTAGGTTTTAGGTTTAGGTAATATAGGTTATGGGTTATAAGTTATAGGTTAAGGTTTATTTCATAGGTTTTGGTTTAGGTGAAGGTTAGGTTTAGGTTAAGGTTTAGGTTGTAGGTTTAGGTTAAGGTTTAGGTTAAGGTTATGGTTTAGGTTATAGGTTTTGGTTAAGGTTATAGGTTTATGTTAGGTTTAGGTTAAGGTTATAGGTTATAGGTATAGGGAATTGAGAATAGGCTAAGGTTTAGGTTTAGGAAATTGGGTTCAGGCTTAGGTTTGGGTTTTCAAGTTTTGGTTTAGGTTTAGGTTAGGGAGTTGAGATCAGGATGTAGGTTTTGGTTTTGGGGATTTGAGAATACATTTAGGTTTTAGGTATAGGTTTAGGTTTATGTTTTAGTTTATAGGTTTAGGTTTAGGTTTTAGGGTTACGGTTAAGGTTAGGTTATAGGTTAGAAATTTAGGTTATCGGTTAAGGTTTAGGTTATAGGTTTAGGTTTTGGTTAAGGTTACTGGTTTTGTTTTATGTTTAGGTTTAGGTTTTAGGTTTAGGTTAAGGTTATAGGTTTAGGTTATTGGTTTATGTTTAGGTTGTAGGTTATAGGATTAGGTTATATGTTTAAGGAATTGTGAATAGGTTAAGGTTTACGATTAGGAAATCGGATTCGGGTATGGGATCGGGTTTAGGTTTAGGTTTTCATGTTTAGGTTTAGGTTTAGGTTAGGGAGTTGAGATTAGGATTAGGTGTAGGTTTAGTTTTAGGGATTTGAGAATACATTTAGGTTTTAGGTTTAGGTTTAGGTTTTATGTTATAGGTTAAGGTTTAGGTTTTAGGTCTAGGTTAAGGTTAAGGTTAGGTTATAGGTTATAAGTTTATTATATAGGTTATAAGTTATAGGTTAAGGCTTAGGTCATAGGTTTTGGTTTAGTTAAGGTTAGGTTTAGGTTAAGGTTAAGGTTTAGGTTATAGGTTTAGTTTAAGGTTTTGGTTTAGGTTAAGGTTTAGATTATAGGTTTTGATTAAGGTTATAGTTTTGGTTAGGTTTAGGTTTAGGTTATAGGTTATAGTTATAACGGATTGAGAATAGGTTAAGGTTTAGGTTTAAGAAATCGGGTTCGGGTTCGGGTTCAGGTTTAGGTTTGGGTTTTTAAGTTTAGGTTTAGGTTTAGGTTAGGGAGTTGAGATTATGATGTAGGTTTAGGTTTAGGGATTTGACAATACATTTAGGTTTTAGGTTTAGGTTTACATTTAGGTTTTAGTTTATAGGTTTAGGTATAGGTTTTAGGTTTACGTTTAAGGTTAGGTTATAGGTTATAAATTTAGGTTATAAGTTAAGGTTTAGGTTATAGGTTTTGGTTTAGGTTAAGGTTACAAGTTTTGGTTTAGGTTTAGGTTTAGGTTTTGGTTTTAGGTTTAGGTTAAGGTTATAGGTTTAGGTTTAGGTTATAGGTTATAGGTTTAGGTTATAGCTTTAGGGATTTGAGAATAGGTGAAGGTTTATGTTTAGGGAATCAGGTTCGGGTTCGGGATTGGGTTTAGGTTTAGGTTTTCAAGTTTATCTTTAGGTTTAGGTTAGGGAGTTGAGATTAAGATTAGGTGTAGGTTTAGGTTTAGGGATTTAAGAATACATTTAGTTTTAGGTTATAGGTTATAGGCTATAGGTTATAGCTTTAGGGAACTTATAATAGGTTAAGGTTTAGGTTTAGGAAATTGAGTTCGGGTTTGGGATCAGGTTTAGGTTTTGGTTTTCAGGTTTAGGTTTATGTTTAGGTTAAGGAGTTGAGATTAGGATTAGGTGTAGGTTTAGGTTTAGGGATTTGAGAATACCTTTAGGTTTTAGGTTTAAGTTTAGGTTTAGTTTTAGGTTATAGGTTATAGGTTATAGGTTATAGCTTTTGGGAATTGAGAATAGGTTAAGGTTTAGGTTTAGGAAATCGAGTTCGGTTTCGGGATCGGGTTTAGGTTTGGGTTTTCAAGTGTAGGTTTAGGTTATATAGGTTTAGGTTTAGGTTTTAGGTTTAAGTATAGGCTTAGGTTATGGGTTATATGTTTTGGTTTAGGTTTAGGATTTCTGTTTCAAGTTTGTGTTTGGGTTCGGGTTTATGTTTGGGTTTAGGTTATAGGTTTAGGTTTAGGTTATAGGTTATAGGTTTAGGTTAAGGTTATAGGTTTGAGATTTGAGAATAGGTTTAGGTTTTGGTTATTGGTTTAGGTTATAGGTTATAGGTTATAGGTTATAGGTTATACGTTTAGGTTTAGGTTATATGTTATAGGTTTAGGTTTAGGTTATAGGTTTTGGGATTTGAGAATAGGTTTAGGTTATAAGTATATGTTTTGGTTAGGTTATAGGTTAAGGTTTAGGGAATTGGGTTTAGGTTATAGGTTATAGGTTGTAGGTTAAAGTTTAGGTTATAGGTTTAAAGTGTGGTTTAGGTTAAGGGTGTGGTCCCTGCAAATACAGATATAAACACGTCATGTCCAAATGGTCAAGCCCCTCGAATGCTATCCATAGGAAATGGACTGCTTCATCATGGTCATAACAGCGGTTCGCACCTTCCAGGGACCCCCGCTCATCTGGATACCTCCGACGCACATCTGGGTCTATTCCATTAATTTCGAGCAAATACATAAACATGGCCTGTCCAAATGGCCAGGCCCCTCCAATGCTATCTATAGAAAATGGACACCTTCATCATGGTCATAACAGCGGTTCCGACCTTTCAAGGACCCTTACTCAATATCCGGATAGCTCCAATGCACATCCGAGTCTACTCATCAATTTCAAGCTAATACATTTAAAATAATAATAACATATAAATTTACCTGAAGGCACTGACGGATGAGCTGTCGCACATCATCTGTCACGTCTGCCCAACAGGGGGTGGTGGGGGGATCAGAGATCGACATAAGACATCGACTTCTAATGTAAACAACCTGGCATTGTTCCCAATAGGTCTAATACAATCTTGTGGGAACTCTACTGTCACCCTACCCTCATGCGTAAGTTGCTCTAAAAGCATCCCATGCGTGGGTCCACATCCTCGTCAGCTGGTCGACGACGCTGCTGCAAATGAAATATGTAAGTCTAAACATAAATAAAAGTCATTAAAAGAAATATATGTCTAGACTTACATGAAGTGCCCGGTGTATGCGCAACTGAGGGATCTGACGACTTCAATGCAACATGTGACGGCGATGATGGCTCAGTCACATTACGGGTAGAAGGGGTAGATCCACCTGGTGTCATCACTGAATATGTGCGAGCTACGAACTTATAATTTTAAACAATGTCAATACAAGTGGAATATAATGCTACTGTCAGCTCTAGAAGATGAGAAAGTCCTCATGTATAATGCTACTGTTATCTACTTAAAACAAGAGATTTAATTCATATGCAAGTGATAAATGTAAAATGAAGTGAAGGATGCCCATTGTGAAGAGAAAGAGAGAGAGAGAGAGAGAGAGAGAGAGAGAGAGAGAGAGAGAGAGA
Organism: Magnolia sinica; assembly: GCF_029962835.1. Lineage (NCBI taxonomy): Eukaryota > Viridiplantae > Streptophyta > Magnoliopsida > Magnoliales > Magnoliaceae > Magnolia > Magnolia sinica. The sequence goes on from NC_080584.1 coordinate 56,366,490, forward strand.
GGGGTTCATCATGTTAGTAGGCCTACAAATATCTTGTCTGTTAGAGAAAGTATGTTTTTTTGGGACCTATTTTCACTAGTCAGTAGGAATTTGGGTTTGAATCTGGATTCATGACATGTGAATAGAGTGTTGTTATAGCCATGCAATATAAGTGGTAGCCATGAGATATTCTTTCTAGATTTTGCATTTGACAGTTATGATAGAAGCCATTAGACAGTTTAAGGTAGGTACTCCATTCCGTTGACAACTCTAGAACATCTTCTTTCCTTGATCCTAGTTGGGAGAATCTCATGTACATGCATGGTGAAGTCACAAAATGGATATGTATGGCAATGGTATGCATGGATTTAAGAAAGGAGTGGACATCATCATTGTCATTGTCATTGTCATCTAAGCCTAATCCTAGTTATGATATATTTACAGATATTTCATGAGGCTATTGGAAATTTGTTGTCCCTGATGGCATTTCAGCGACATTACAAGGCTTGATCTTAGAAATCAGGCCCTAAAGCACACCCAAGTGGGTCACACCATAGGGAACAATGGGATGTGATGCACACCATTGAAATCTTCTTGAGACCCATGAAGTCTCGGATAAAGCAGATATTTGGTTTTTCCTTTCATCCTCCATTACTCACCTTATGAACAGGTTGGATGTCATACAAGCGTCATAGTGCCCCCCTGGAAGATTTCAATGGTGGATGTCACTATCCCTTGTTGGCCTATCATGGTGGCCTATTTGAGTTGTGAGTCGGCATGATTTTTGGGATTATGTCTTAAAATTAGCTATCTCAGGTGATAGACAGATTGCCAATTCACATTTCATGCTCCTTTTGACTCCCCAAATTCCCCATTTTTATCTTTCCCTAGCAAGCAAAACTCGTGCTTCCCTTGATCTATCTCTAGTTTGGTAGAAGAAGAAAAAGAAATATGGCTTTTCTGGTGCTGTTTGGATATTAATTGCAACTTGTAAAAAGTTGACATATCATTTGGGCTTTGGATATTAATTGCAACTTGTAGAAAGATGTATTTAAATATGGCTCATGTGGTGCTGTTTGGATGCACCACTTGGATGCATTTGAGAATTAAGAGTTAAAATGTTGTTGTTTGAATGGATAAATTATAAAAAAGTTACTTGAAGATTTACATTATTTACAAACTCCATTTAAAGTTCCTGAGTAACAAAATAAGAGTTTATCTAGGGATATTGATTATTTTCACACCTGCTCTAGTCTATGTGATCTATTTTGGAGGTCATGTGGCATACTTTGAAAACAATAAAATTTAAGTCCATTTGGACTCTAAATATACTTTTGAGTTATATTTAAAATGACAAGAAATGCTAAATTATTTTAAGCAGAATTTAAAACATATTATAACTTATTAATAATAATATCAGGCATATAAATACCAAAATGTGGGGGGAACATGTAGCTAATCATTTCAGCTATCTTTCAAATTTTTGCAACACGTTTATGAGATCAAAACAGGGCTGTGGGAGGAGATAGTGTGGAAGATTAAAAGATGTGTTAGAATGGGTATTTAGGATTAAGAATGTTAAAGATAACAAATTTTGCAACACGTTTATGAGATCCAAATCTTTCATTTTGCAACACGTTTATGAGATCAAAAATTTGTGTTTCCCTTAAAATCTTCTCCTAACAAATGTAACATTCTTGAACTCTATGTCCACCAATGTCAAACCTATCAGCTTTGTAGAGGCTTGGACATATATTGTATGGAGGAATGCTATTAATGAAGAATTAACTGCTAAATTAATTTTTTTATGGTAACATATGAGAATTTTTAACATTTTGATATGAAAAAATTCAAGGCGTTACAGTCTATCTCCCTTAAAATAATTTTGTTCTTGAAATTTAAATACTTCTTCCACATATACAGTTGAGGATGCTCTAATTTAGGTGTGTCCATAAGTTCGCTACATTCCTTACTAGATAGATTTTGTGTACTTGTGTATGATAGGAAAAGTTGCCTTCTAAATTCCCAAGCTAAGGTAGCTGCCTTGCTGTACAAATACCAAAATAGGAATATCAATGTGTATAAAAATACCATTGCAAGGAGAAAAAAATACAATAACAAATCCCTTTGCAGTCGTCTCATTGTTCTTCTATCCTGACAATATTAGTCACTGCTTTGTGGGCTGCACCATGTTGTACATGTTTTATCCACATCATCCACCCATTTTTGCATATCATTTTAGAGCCTTATACAAAAATTGAGGCCAATCTACATCTCAAGTGGACCATGCCACAGGAAAACATTAGTGATTGAATATCCACCATTAAAAACCTCCTAAGGCCTACTTTAATGTTTATTAGACATCTAACTTGTTGATTAAGTCGCACAGACATGTATAAAAGGAAAAAACAAATATCAGCTTAATCCAAATTTTTATAGCCTTTGAGAAGTTTTTCAATAAGGTTGTTCAATCAACGTTGTTTCTGTGATGCAATTCACTTGAGATTCGAATCTATCTTATTTTTGGACTCATGCCATAAAATGACCTGCAAAAATGGATGAATGTTGATGAAACAAATACATCATGGTGAGGCTCACAGAGCAGAGTCAGCTGCCAATCTACATCCTTTTAAAATACACAGTTAAAGAGAATACATACATCGTCCATGTTCACCAGTAAGTCTTCCAATAGGGGTGATTTTGAGGCACCCCATTAATGGGGCCCTCTAGATGGATGGTCTGGGCCACTAAGCATAACAAATGAAATATCAAACGTGTTACATAACAAATGAAAGATTTTGATCTCATAAACCCCCAAATGAAATACCCAAATCGTCATCTTAGACCGCACCCAAATCCCTAAAATCCCCAAATCCCTAAATTGGTATTGAGATTGAGAGAGAGAGAGAGAGAGAGATACCTCACGGTCATCAATGAGCTAGCCTTCAACCAAGCTTTAGAGAGAGAGAGAAGGCATGCGTGGGTAGGGTGTTCGGCAACAATAGGGTGGAGAGATCAGAGAGAGAGAGAGAGGAAGAGAGAGACAGAGAGAGAGGAGGGAGAGGGTGCGAGAGAGAGAGAGAGAGGAGAGGGTGCGAGAGAGGCAGAGATAGAGAGGAGATGGTGCGTACGAGAGAGACAGAGAGAGAGAGTTTTAGGTTTGGGTTTTGGGAAGATGGGCGCGTGCAGGAGGATTAGAAGGGATTTGGTTTTAGGGATGGTGACGGACGCAACGTGCTGAGATTTGTGGGGCCCACTGTGATGTATGTTATTGATCCACTCTGTCCATTCATTTTAATGAATCATTTTAAGGGTTGATCCCAAAAAGGCCCAGAGATTAAAAATCAAGTCAATTTGTGCCTTGTGTGGGCCACACCACGTACAAAAGTTGAGAGGGGTTACCCTCTATTAAAACATTCATAATTATTTTTTGGGCCCACTAAGATGTGGTCCACATATCTAGCCCATCCATTATGTGTGTACCACTTGGATGAGGGGTCATACCAAGTTTCAGACGCATCCAAATTTCAGGTGAGGCCCACCAAGTGCTTTTATATGTTTTAGGCATGTCTTCACATGATTTTAGATGGTATGGCCCACTGAAGTTCCGTATACGGCTGATTTTTGGGATATCCCATAATTTAAAGGGGACCCATCAAATACATGGTGTTGATGTTTGACACATGTCATGGTGGGGCCCACACCACTTGACCTCATGGGTGTACTAATAAGCTAACAAAGAAAGAAAAAAAAAACTTATCCAAGCCCGCGCATGTACAATGCAGCTCATGTAAGGGCCACACGTGCCAGCATGGCACACGTGAGCCACATTCTACACACGCATGGGCCTTTGGTGTTACCTTTATGGATTGGCGGGCCTGTGCCAACCAAAATCATAATGTTAAATAGACTGGACCCTAGTGTGGGGCCCACCTTGAAGATGTGTTCTATATTACATCGTCCATTCATTTTACCAGTCCATTCTAGGGAAAAAATATTTGGCTTTTGCATTAGTGGAAATTCATTGGATGGTTAAAAATGATATATATCCACTGACAACAAGTGCCAGCAATCAGATATCTTGAATGCTTACTTTTGTCCTTTAGGGATTACTTGTGGTTGCTGTCTGCCGCATGTACCATTTGGGTGTCCTGTGTATTAATTATCATTGACAAAGTATCATAACTTCACTGGCAAGATGCATCATGGCAGTGATCATCTGATTTTTTATTTTTTTTCAGTGGGATTTGCGTTACCATTCATCTCTTTATGTCTGTTTTATGTCAGTATTTATTAAAGGATAGGATTTGGTGCACCTCGGAAACGGATGGGCTACTCCCCCTGCCACCAGCCCAGTGGCTGATGGTCGGTGTTCTGTGGGCCCCACCATGATGTATGTGTTTCATCCATTCAGTTCATCCATTTTTATGTATTATTTTAGGGCTTGATCCAAAAAATGAGATGGATATAAATCTCAGGTGTACCACACTACAGGAAAATAATAGCGATTGGATATCCACCATTAAAATCCTCCTAAGGCCCACTGTACTGTTTATTTAACATTCAATCTGTTGATTAGGTCATAAAGACCTAAAGACCCAGATGAAGGGAAAAAACAAAGATCATCTTGATCCAAAACTTGGTGGGGCCCACAGAGCACCGACCATCAGCTGGGGGAGTGGCCAATCCATGTCCATGCAGGTGATTGATGTCCTACAATTAAAAATTTTCCTACAGCCTACCTACCGTAATGTTTATTTGCCATCAGAACGGTTGATAAGGTGATATAAATCGAAATGAAGGGAAAAAAATAAATAAGAGATTGATCCAAACTCTTTTGTTGCCCAATAGTAGTCAATCACTACCTTTCAAAAAAATTCTTTCAAAAAAATCACTGCACTAAGCAAGAATGTGATGAAATTTTATCAATTAAAGCCCAAAAAAGAAAATTTTATCTTTTTCTCTCTCTAAAACTCTCTTAACCATTAAGCATATTTTCCTCCTTACCTTAATTTCATTTACACGCTTTTATTTAAATCAAAACGAGAATAGAAACAATTCACGAGGAAATAGTGCAAACTGTACAACATGTCAATCTATGAGCTTGATCAATTAAAATCCTTTAACTTGTTGACCAGAGTTTTCAACCTATTGAAAACACATTGGTTTGTCAGCTCACTAGACATTTCAGTGTTGGTTGCATGCACGACATGCATACGCGGTTGCCACATAAAATCTGTGAACACCGCCACTATAGAATCTTCCAATAGGATTAAAGTGACTCAAAAGCATCTCTAGTGAAATAAATATGATTACTTCGATAAGTTATTCATTTCATTTTTTTCTTAATTTAATTTATGGTTGTTACTCACCTTTATCTTTGTAGAAGTGAGCATGATAGGATTTTATTTTATTTTATCCACGTCGTTGAACCGGACGTGAGACTTTCTTCTCATCACAATTAATGCATTGCAAATGGGATGATTAAATAATATTACAGAAGCACATTTATTAGATAGAATGTAGGATTTACCGAATTGTGTATATGCCATACCAAGTATATGTAAATTTTAGGAGAGGATGATTCGAAGAGGAGAGTGCGCGGATTAGGTAAGGCAACAGCTTAGTGATGAAGTCCTGAATATGGCCATTTAGTCAATCACCTAGGTTGCTACATTGTAATAAGATTTATATTAATGAAGGAAACCATATATTTTCTTATGGTTTCTCTGCAACATTAGCAGTTATAGCTAATTCTACGACTAGGTAGGTTTCTGTGCAACATTAGCAGCATGAGCTTATTCTCCAAAAGGGAAACGGATTAGCTACTGCCCCTGACACCAGACCAGTGGCTGGTGGTCGATGTTTTCTAGGTCCCACCATGATGTATGTGTCTCATCCATGCCATCCATCCATTTTTACATATCATATTAGGGCTTGATACCAAAAATGAGAGGGATATAAATCTCCAGTGGACCACACCACATGAAAACAATAGTGATTGGATATCCACCATTAAAACCCTCCTAAGGTCCATTGTACTTTTTATTTGACATCCAATCTATTGATTAGGTCATACAGGCCCAGATGAAGGGAAAAAATCAGATTGATCCAAAACTTTATATAGCCCCCAAAAGGTTTTTAATGGTCGACGCTCATTCAACACTGTTTCCTATAATGTGGTCCAGTTGAGATTGGGATATACCTCATTTTTTGTCTCATACCATAAAATGATATGGAAAAATAGATGGACAGTAGGGATGAAACCATACATCATGGTGGGGCCCACAGAGCATTGACCACCAGCCCTTGGCGCTGGTGTCAGCGCCAGTAGCCAATTTGTTTCCTGAGAAAGAGACCTCAAGTCTCTCTCTCTCTCTCTGTCCTCTCTCACTCTCTCAGTCTCGCGCACCCTCTCTCTCTCTCAGTCCTCTCTCAACGGTGCCCTCTCTCTCTATCTCTCAGTCTCTCTCGGTGCTCTCTCTCACTCTCGCGCACCCTCTCTCTCTCTCTCTCGGTCCTCTCTCAACCGCACCCTCTCTCTCTCTCTCGGTCCTCTCTGTCGCATACCCTCTCTCTTTCTCTCTTCAGAGCTTGGAAACCCTATTTTTGATGTGGACTCATGATCAGCGCTCCAAGTCAAATAGGTAGTTGTTCTCTTCCTTTAAAGCTCGGTTGACTATGAGGTCTCTCTCTCTCTCTCTCAATCTCTCTCAATCTCAATACCGATTGAAACTATTTGAAGATTTAGGGATTTGGGGATTTGGGGATTTAGGGAGTTGGGTCTAATATACAGATGAACTTACGCAGTCCAAAATAGCTGATAGAATGCTATGAAAATATTTGATCCCTGACCCAAAGTTAATGCAGTGTAATCAGGTTTTCATTTTGTGTAAGTCCCCTGTCCTAGTCCGTATCGTTCCGTTAACTTCCACGGTCCTTCCGGTAGAGTTTTGGCAATCCTCAACCCGTATCTGACGTTTGCGTGCGATCTTAAACCGGGTCTCGCATACCTAAGTCAGTTTGAACCGAAACTTGTATCTTAGCGACCGCGTCATCGCCACGGTTCCAACGCCATGACTCGTGCACTGAACCGATACCCAGGCTAGGAGATGTGGGCCCGCGTTCATTCTAAAAAACACCGTGTGTTGCGAATATCGAGGGAATCTCTACGATGTCTCATTAATCAATATTAAGTATAAGCCATACCCAAAGTACAAAAACCCATCCCCACCTTTTCAAAAGTCCACTTTCTCTCTCCACCTCACCATTCCCTTTTACAAATTTTAAACTCACCCATACCTCTTTTACAAATATTTTAAATAAACCATACCCTCCCATCCCCTTCCTTACATCATCCCATCCATATCACTCCATCATCTCACTCTCTCTCTCATTTCTCAAATCTCTCAAGCAACCAAAAAACTCCATACGTCCAAGCCTCTCCAAGCCTTCCCAAACAACAAGTGTGGCCCACCCTCTCATCTCTCATCCCCCCATCAAAATCCCATCAACCTCCATCAAAGGTGAAGGCAAGGAGCTTAGGAGACTAAGGGAGCAAGAAGAATGAAGAAATGTGGGTGATCCACCGTTGATTTTAATTTTTGGGCCCACTTCTTGGTGGGACCCATTTTGATGAATGTAACATATCCATGGAGGGCCCATAGTGGCGGGGTCCCTCCCCTCCATCACCGTCTCTCTTCTATCTCTCTCTCTCTCTCTCTCTCTTTCCATTGTGATGGTGTGGATCCCACCAAAATGCGTTATATCTACCCTGTCCATCAACATCAGATGGTGTGGCCCACCCTATTATAGGTGATGATCCACACCATCCACTATTGAAATGGATCTAATGCCCTTCTTGTTATATATTATATTTTATATAATATATATATATCATATATTATATATATATATATAATATAAGATATATATTATATCTGTATATAAGTGTAGGTGGGCCACGTACATGTGGGACCCACCATGATGCTGTGTCTATCCCAGTCGTCCAACGTCTCTGGATGCTGGACGTGAGGCAAGAGTAGCTAACATGGAGTGCGTGTACTGACACGGTGTGTACTTACAGGCTAATAAAAAAAAGAAGAGAAGAAAAAGGTGCTTTTGGGGTGGGCCACTTATGCACGCCCCACCTTGATGCATGTACTTAATCCAAGTCATCCATCCTCTTCCTCAGATCATTTCAGGTGTTGAGCCAAAAATTGAGACTGATCTGGTTTCCTGGCAGGCCATAGTATAGATGTGAGACCCGACCCGAGTTCGCATGTGTGCATGTGTGTGTGTGAGTATGCATTCCGTCCATCTTGATCCCGCGGTCCTACCGGTCGAATCCCGGCGACCCGTGACCCTTGGATAGTGTTTGCGGTCATCCGTGAGCCCAGTCATGAAGACCCGACTCGGATCGAGTTGAGACCTATACCATTGTGACCGCATCGTCGTTGCGATTCCAACGACGCGTCTTGTGCATTCATCTGACTTATAGATCAAAAGTTGTGAGCATTTCATCATGTGGCCCACTTTTTGTACAAAAGCATATGGACCACTCTCAGGCACAAGTTCCCATGCACACCACCCACACACACTACAATTCCCATGGAATAAACACTACCCATCCTAAACACTACCCACACCTAACCTACCCTAGCAAGCATTGTTTGTATCACCATAGGTTATGATTTCTTTCTCTTACCAAGGAGGGAGAGTAATGATGACTCCCCTACAACCTTTCCTTTCTCTCTCTCCTCCTTCATTCTCTCATTTTCCTCTTCCATGGAAGAATTTCCAGCCCTCCCTCTCCCAATTTCCAGCAATTTTCCCTTCCTTTCTTCCTCCATCTAGCCATCACAAACTCATCTTGACCATTGAACCTTTAAGCTTGGAGCTTGGAGTACCTAGTGTTGGTGGTAGCTTGAAGATTCAAGGTGGGTGATTATAATTGTTGATCTTATTTTCTACCCTTTGATCTTTTTTTCTTTCTAGATGGATCATATGGGACCCACCAATCCATGGTGGGGATCCCATTTGATCCCATGGATGTGGCCCTTTGGCCCATCCTACATGCATGTCATGATCCATGATGGGGCCATTCTCCATGGACCCCATCATGATGTATTTTATAATCCACTCCATCTTAAGGTCATCTAGACCCTAAGGATCATGTTGGGATGACATCCCAACCATCCATAACAATTATATATCATGCATGTAGTGATTTTATGTTGCATGTAAAATCAATGTAGTTGTATGGGTATGATTCACTCTTGGGAGGGCCCACTAGTGGCGGGGCCCTACCCCCATGGCCGGATTACTCTCTTTCCTTCTTCTCTTTTCTCTGATGTATGGATGATAGTGTGTGTGTGGCCCATTTATAGTGGGCCTTGGATGTCCCAAAATAAATAAAAATAAAAATCCAGCAAGGTGGGATGCTCTTATCACCTAACTCCATGATCATCGGACACCTTAATCAAATGCATGCAAGTGTCCTAGTTCTAGTATGTGATTTGGACTTATGTGGGGCCCACTGAGGAAGGCCACACACCTTTTTTATGGCTGGGATTATTGAGATATAGGCTGATGTGTCCAGCCATGTATTGCTGTCCAAAAACTTGGACTGTTGCATGGATTGTCATGTTCAATCTTTGGCATGGATTTTTGGATCATGATTGTCATTATTTTCTTTATAAGTATGGAGTGTAATGAGAAGGTGTGGACCCCACCATGAGGTGTGATGGGTCATACCTCAGATGGTCCATGATATGGTACCCAAAAAGGAGGCCCATAGGGGTGGGCGGTCCACCTTGTTGGGCTGTCCAACCCACATGTATGGAGGGAAAACATACACTTCAGTTTGGTTTCTCTGAAGGATGGGCCACTTTTATGGACCCCACCTTACTTTATTTTATGAAGAAAATACTAAACCTCCATTTTTCCCCTCTTGGATGAAGGTTGGGCCCACCTTATTGGGTAAACAATGCATGGACAGCAACATCCCTTCCTGGACAGATTGAAATTCTTAATTTAATTAAAATATTTATGAGTATCCAAAAATCATAAAATTTTACAGAGAGGTGGTTCACTTATGGTAGGACCCACCTACAAAATTTTGGGGCCAATGGACACCTGTACACACCATGGTGGTGGCTGGACTGGCCCATTACAATACAGTGTCCAGATCAGTCCGATTTTTAGGACAGATTGATTTCTTTAAATAAATTAAAATATTTATATATGTCTAAAAATTCTGAAATTTTATGGAGATATGTTCCACCCATTCTAGGACCCACTTACCAAATTTCAGGGCCAACGGACCTCTGTGTACACCGTGGCAAGGGCCGGACTGGCCCACCACGTTGGGACGTCCAGGTCAGTCCGATTTTCTGGACAGTCTATTTTATTTAAACAAATTAAAATATTTCTAAGTGTCCAAAAATCTTAAAATTTTGTGGGGGTGTAGGTCACCTATGAAAGTATCACTCTGTAAAATTTCAGATCCAAAATACATTTGAGTTGCCCGTGGTGTGGCTGGAAGTGGTCTGCTAGGCAGGGACACCCAGGCTGGGGCATCTAGCCTGCTTCGTGGGCCCACCTCGATATGTTGAATGTCCCACCACCCATCCATGTAGGGTCCTTAGGGGATGGATCATACTTGCCCCCTTTTTATTCAATTAGAACACATTAGGTGGATTTTTGGGCCATATACCCCAGGCCCATAGGACTGCCTACACATGGGACATCCCTGCCTTAGGCTACTGCTGGGCTTGCATTCTAACAGTCTGGCCCATTTCATATATGTATTGTATATCCTCTCTCATCTGGTGGGGCCCACAGTGATGTGTGTGAGCCATCCAAAATTAATTATACTAAGAAATACTTCTAATGCTGAACTCCAACCAACCCAGAAATTTGGGTGGGCTGGAATTTGGCATTGAGCCCAATAACTGTTGCCTATAGATGTTCTTTGGGGCAATATGGCCCACTAGATTTGAGGATGATTTATGTCAGTATCTTATCATCTTAATTTTATTTTTTGGGCTTAATTAGTGTATGATTAAAGGCCCATCCCAAATAGGATTCTTCTTGGGCTAGTCTCTTAGTTAAGTAAGGGCCTTATAGCCTTGGTTGGTGGAACTTTTGATAGGCCCATTGAACCCTTGGGTCCTATATTTACCATGTCATTGTGATGGGCCTTATGGGCCAAATACTCAAGTAGTTGGGCCCTTGTTTGCCCACTATAATAAATCCATACTTGGGCCGAGATGTGAGGCCCAACTTACATGTGTTAAAAATTTAAGAATTTCCCATATGTTGGGATAATGGGCTGCCCATTAGGCCTACTACAATGAATGAACCTATGACCCTTATGGTTGGGCCCTAACCTTGCTTAAGGGCCCACCAGGTTGCCTTTGTTTTTGGGCTTAGTGTATGGCCCACTAGGCCATGGGTTGATTGTGCCTTGGACCTTTCTTTACATATATAGTAGGCTACCTTTTGGGACCCAGTTGAGGTTGGATGTCCTCCTTGGTGGCCCTAAGGTAGGCCCATAGAGGCCCTTATAGGTGGTTAAAGGCCCACCTTGGGCCTGGCTAGGACTGTTCCTCCTTAGGATTTTGACTCTCTTAGTTTGTGGGTCATCCCAAAGTACTGGGCTCCCACTAGAGGGCTTCTCTTCTTCTTAGAATACCTGTCGATGTGCCTAGATCTTGACCCTCCTTGGGACAGATGATTTCATATTCCTCAGGTAGCACACTTACATCGTTGCAACCCATATGCATCATCTGTATGAATTGATTGCATTGTATAGTGGTCATTCAGGGATGAAGTTTCTTCCCTTTTGCACATTGAGTGCATGAAACTTGTGCATGATTTGTGTGTGCGACTCATGCATTGGCATCGCATTTCATGAGGATACCGCCCTTGCTTCATCGGGGCCTTGCCTCCACAGGACATTTGTGGATGGCCGCATGTGTGGACACCGGAAATATTACTTGAGCATACTTGGGTGCGTAGGATGCCCATGGGTGAGATTCCCAAAACTTCCATGGTACCAAGGATCTGCTCCAACGCCGTGACCGGGTGGAATACATGAGCGCACGAGGGCCTTATACGTTAGGCCGCGACTCCCACCGCCGTGTAGTCGGTTGGATAGGGGTGTGGCCTTACTCGCCCGGTGTGAGGAGGCATTGCTAGGCCGAGTCCGACCAGCTCGTAAATGGGTCCGCTACCTTCGAGCCTTGTTGGTGATTAGTTGTCCACGGGCGGGTAGTGAGGTCTCTTACGCTCGTTTGGCTGTGCGGGTCTGTAGAGGCAGTCATTCAGCAGTGTAATGGACCCGGTGATTTCCTTATGATTGAAAATGTACTTGACTTATGGTTTGGATATGAGCACTGACATTACTTACATCGCATTAGCATTGGTTGTACAAGCCCCCCTTTCATACATTGCCTTGGTATGGCACTCATTACTTATTGCATCGCATTCATGGTAAGCCTTGGTAAGACTAGTGATATGTTCATTGATTATGCTTCTCTCCTTATACCTCCTACTAATCTTCTGTGCACCATTGTCACACACTTACACCACCCTCTAAGCTTCTATAAGCTTATGCACGATTGATACGTGCAGGAGACTCTAGGTAGGCGCCGTAGCAGCAGAGCATGGAGTAGAGTTGAGCAGTGAGGACTCCAGTGTTGCTGATTTCTCTCTCTTTTCCTTTTATTCTCATGTATGTCCTTTTGGACCTTTTGGATGATTGTAAAAGTTTAAATTTTTAGTGGATTTTGTGATGTGTGCCTTTGTTATTCTCAGATGTACTTGCTGTGATCTTGGGTATGCTCGCATTGGAAGTGATTATATTGTTATGAAAATCCTCCTTGTAGGATCCCAGGATCGGAACCTACCTCAGGAGCCGAGAATGGGGTACTACGGAGGCTGTTGCGGCCAGAACCGGCCATCGGGTTCCTTGTGAGTCCGGTTACCGAGTCTGGGGCGTGACAGGAGTTGGTATCAGAGCATAGCAGGTAATTCTGGAAAGACTAAGGATGACATCGCAAGTCTGCTAAGAACATGGGACAAGTAGTGTCCCGAGATCCTTCTTTTCGCTCCGTATTGAGCCTGTAATTGTATTGATTCCTTGAGTCGTCATTATTTTGTAGACGATGCCGCGTGGACGTGGCTCCCGTGGTCGTGGCACCCGTGGTCGTGGTGCACGTGGACGAGGTGCCCGAGTTACCCCTTCTACTCGAGCACATCCGGCTCCCGTTGTTGAGGATCCGATTCCTGAGGTCCCGATCCGGCCTGTTCCTCCAGTTGAGCCCGTAGCGCCCATACCTCCAGTTGCTCCGGTTCCCCCACCTATTCCCCCTACTCAGCCTGCTGTTCCAGTTACTGAGGCTCCTGCTCCGCCGGCCGCCCCCGTGCCTCCGCCTGAGGCGAGTGCCGCCCCTGCCTTTCCGACAGTACCTATAGGAGCCGAGCATTTCCAGCAGTTGATGCAGCTTGTTGCCACCGCATTGCAGACCCGTCAGCCTGCTACCGCTGAGGTTTCTGGGCAGTCTGACTTACCGCGTGCTAGTGCGATAGCTCGAGAGTTCCGACAGCATGATCCCCCGAGGTTTAGTGGTGACCCTGACCCTTCTGCTGCCGAGGCTTGGCGCACTGAGGTTGCGAGGATTTTTGACACTATTCAGTGTCCTGCGGGTCAGAGAGTATCCCTTGCGACATATCTTCTTCAGGGTGAGGCCCGTCACTGGTGGTCATCCGTATCTAGGATGGTCGGGCCTCAGTTTGCTTGGACATGGGAGGAGTTCGTGGTCCGTTTCGACCAGAAGTTCTTCCCTGAGCAGGTTCAGATCCAGCGGGCGATCGAGTTTGAGACCCTAGTACAGGGTGATATGACCGTATCTCAGTATGAGGCCCGTTTCTTAGCCTTATCTAGATTTGCTCCTCATCTCACCAGCGATGAGAAGATGAGGGCTCGTCGTTTTGTGACTGGTTTACGTCCTGCCCTTCGCAGTCGTGTGGTAGGGCATTGTTTAGAGACGTTTGACCAGGTCGTTCATCGGGCACTGGTTTATGAGGAGGACTGGGCTATGACCCAGAGGTCGAGAGAGCAGAGTTCCGGTGGAGACCGGAAGAGGAGGGCACCAGCCAGCAGCTCCAGGCAGCTCCGTCAGCAGAGGAGGAGGGGCAGATCAGGATTTCGGCAGCATGCGGTTCAGTTAGTAGCTTCTTCATCATCATCAGCACCACCGCTTCATCTTCCGGCCCCTTTTCTGGTGTATGCTTCGGTTGGACAGTCGGGCATCGGAGGCGTGAGTGTCCTCTCCCCATTCAGCAGCAGAGCCACCGCAGTTGCCTCCTCCTCGTCCTCCTCGGCGGCAGAGAGCTCGGCTTCCACCCGCCGCTCCTGAGGGCTCCTCCTCAGCAGAGAGCGGCCAGCAGACCTCCTCGGCAGAAGAAAGACAACAGAGACAACAGCGATGCAGCACCAGCAGAGGGATATCCGCATGTCCGGTCCCCGGGTCCGATGTATCGCAGGCAGCAGACTCAGACCCTCGGTCTTCCGGGTTGCTTCCCTACCGGCTCGGGGCCGCTTCTATTCTCGCACGCAGCGTCGAGCCAGACCGCAGTCATCGACCGGTGGAGTAGTCGAGGGTATTCTTCTTGTTTCTTCCTGCATTGCTCATGTTTTATTTGATTCTGGTGCCTCCCATTCTTTTATAGATGAGCAGTTTTGTCGATTGACCGATATTCCATCGGAGTCCATGTCTGAAGCTTTGACCGTTTCGACTCCCATGGGGAAGTCTGTTATGTTGACCCGTCGCTGTCCTTCTTGCCCGGTGTTAGTAGGCGAGATATTCCTTCCTGCCGATCTGTTCGTGATGCCGATGTCAGGTTTTGATGTGATTCTGGGTATGGACTGGCTTGCAGAGTATGGTGCCGTCTTAGACTGTGCCGCGAGGAAGGTTACGTTTCACATTCCAGGCTTGCCAGTGTTCCAGTTCGTCGCCGAGCCCAGAGAAGAGCCATTATCTAGTTTCTTGGGCTCGGTCATTGAGGATTCTGTGGCAGAGAGTATTGAGCAGCTGCCAGTTGTTTGTGAGTACTCGGATGTGTTTCAGGAGATACCGGGTTTACCGCCGCGTCGGCAGGTGGAGTTCCAGATTGATTTGGTGCCCGGTACTGCGCCCATCTCGAAGGCCCCCTACCGGATGGCACCATTGGAGTTGAGGGAACTGCAGGAGCAGTTGGATGAGCTCCGGGAGTTAGGTTTCATTCGTCCTAGTAGTTCACCTTGGGGAGCCCCGGTATTGTTTGTGAAGAAGAAGGATGGTTCGTTGCGACTCTGTGTAGATTATCGTGAGCTCAATAGAGTCACCATTAAGAACCGATACCCGCTTCCCGTATTGATGACTTGTTCGATCAGTTGCAGGGTGCACAGTATTTTTCTAAGATAGACTTGCGTTCTGGTTACCATCAGATTCGGGTCCGAGAGGAGGACATTCCGAAGACGGCTTTCCGGACACGTTATGGTCACTTCGAGTTCCTGGTCATGTCATTTGGACTGACCAACGCGCCCGCTATCTTCATGCAGCTGATGAATGAGGTTTTTCGACCGTTCCTTGATCAGTTCGTGGTGGTATTCATTGATGATATTCTTGTATATTCGAGGACTCGAGAGGACCATGCTGAGCACCTGCGGATTGTGCTTGAGACCCTCCGTGCCCACCAGCTGTATGCGAAGCTGGAGAAGTGTGAGTTTTGGCAGGAGGAGATGAAGTTCCTCGGTCACGTGGTGACGAGGGAGGGTGTCGCTGTGGACCCCTCGAAGGTTGATGCAGTGCGTCGGTGGGGCCAGCCCACGAACGCGTCCGAGATTCGCAGCTTCCTTGGTCTAGCGGGATATTACCGACGGTTTATCGAGAGTTTCTCCCGTATTGCAGCACCGCTAACCCGGTTGACGCGGAAGGGCGTCGAGTTCATCTGGAGTGACGCTTGCGAGAAGGCATTTACAGAGTTGAAGGACCGCCTCACGTCCGCTCCTGTTCTCACTATTCCTGATGGGAGTGAGGGTTTTGTTGTTTTTATTGATGCCTCCGAGTTGGCTTGGGTCTTTGTGCGATGCAAAGATGGGAAGCCGGTGGCGTATGCCTCGCGCCACCAAGGTCCATGAGCCGAACTACCCCACTCATGATTTGGAGCTCGCAGCTCGTCTTCGCACCGAAGGTGTGGAGGCATTATCTATACGGGGTCGGTTCGAGCTCTTTACGGATCATAAGAGCTTGAAGTATCTATTTTCACATCTGAGTTGAACTTGCGGCGAGGCGATGGATGGAGTTCTTTGAAAGATTATGATTTTGACCTTCAGTACCACCCGGGCAAGGCAAATGTGGTGGCGGACGCGCTCAGCCGTCAGCCACGAGGCCTGGTGGCACAGATGATGGTGCGTGAGTGGCAGATGCTCGAGGATGTATCGGAGTTTGACTTTGAGTTCGGTCTGCAGTCTTCCATTGTTCAGCTTTCGAGCTTGTCGATTCAACCCTCTTTAGTGGCTAGGGTGATCGAGGCTCAGCAGACGAACGAGTCACTTCAGGAGTATCGAGCAGAAGCCACATCCGTGGAGCAGTCAGACTGGCAGATTGGTTCCGATGGTGGATTACGCTTTAGAGGCCGGTTGTGTGTCCCAGATGTGCCAGAGTTGCGTCATGATTTGATGACCGAGGCACACCGATCGAGACTTACTATCCACCCGGGCTCCACGAAGATGTATCGTGATATGAGGAGGCAGTACTTCTGGCAGGGGATGAAACGCCAGATTGCGAGTTTTGTGGCCAAGTGTGACACATGTCAACGTGTCAAGGCCGATCATCAGAGACCCCCTGGTCCCTTGCAGCCGTTGAGCGTTCCAGAGTGGAAGTGGGAGCATGTATCGATGGACTTCATCGCAGGTTTACCGAGGACTCAGCGCGGTCACGATACCATCTGGGTTATCGTCGATCGTCTGACGAAGTCGGCTCATTTTATTCCAGTACGTGCTTCCTGGTCTATGGACCGGTTAGCGAGGATATTCATTGAGGAGATAGTGAGACTGCACGGCATCCCGCCGATCGTTTGCACCGAGACTCGATTTACGTCTCGCTTTTGGAGGAGTTTTCAACAGGCATTGGGGGTCACTTTGCATCTCAACAGCACCGCTTATCATCCGCAGACGGATGGGCAGAGAAAGGGTCAACCAGATCCTTGAGGATATGCTCGGGGGCTTGTGTGATCGACTTTGCGGGCGGTTGGGATGAGCATATGCGCCTTACCGAGTCTGCGTACAATAACAGTTATCAAGCGACTATCGGCATGGCTCCTTTTGAGGCACTATATGGAGACCATGCAAATCTCTTAGTTGTTGGACCGAGGTTGGAGAGCATCGTCTTCTAGGTCCCGAGCTTGTGTAGCAGACGTCAGAAGTTATTGAAGTTATTAGGCAGAGGATGCGCACAGCTCAGAACCGGTAGAAGAGTTTTGCTGATCGTTGGTGTCGACCCCTTGAGTTCGCAGTCGGGGACATGGTATATCTCAAGGTCTCACCTATGAAGGGCGTGGTTCATTTTGGTGTGAAGGGCAAGCTCTCCCAGAGAATCATTGGACCGTTTGAGATTACCGAGCGCATGGGCACTGTGGCCTATAGGCTTAACTTACCTCCTAAGTTGTCTGCAATCCAAGACGTGTTTCATGTTTCAATGTTGCGGAAATGTGGGTCAGACACTATTCCTGTGATTGATTGGCAGCCACTTGAGGTCCATGAGGATGCTTCTTACATTGAGCAGCCGATTCATATTCTTGATCGGAAGGAGCAGGTCCTCAGGACCAAGGTCATTCCCTTGGTGAAGGTGCAATGGGGTCATCATTCTGAGGCCGAGGCGTCTTGGGAACGTGAGGCCGAGATTAGAGAGCGTTATCCCCATTTGTTTGATGATTGATTGATATATGATTGTTTGTATTGCCTTCCTTATATGATGATTGCTATATGATGGTGGTGTTTTGTCTTTTTTTGTCTAAGATTGTTTAATTTCGAGGACGAAATTTCTTTGTTGGTGGGGAGGGTTGTGAGACCCGACCCGAGTTCGCATGTGTGCATGTGTGTGTGTGAGTATGCATTCCGTCCATCTTGATCCCGCGGTCCTACCGGTCGAATCCCGGCGACCCGTGACCCTTGGATAGTGTTTGCGGTCATCCGTGAGCCCAGTCATGAAGACCCGACTCGGATCGAGTTGAGACCTATACCATTGTGACCGCATCGTCGTTGCGATTCCAACGACGCGTCTTGTGCATTCATCCGACTTATAGATCAAAAGTTGTGAGCATTTCATCATGTGGCCCACTTTTTGTACAAAAGCATATGGACCACTCTCAGGCACAAGTTCCCATGCACACCACCCACACACACTACAATTCCCATGGAATAAACACTACCCATCCTAAACACTACCCACACCTAACCTACCCTAGCAAGCATTGTTTGTATCACCATAGGTTATGATTTCTTTCTCTTACCAAGGAGGGAGAGTAATGATGACTCCCCTACAACCTTTCCTTTCTCTCTCTCCTCCTTCATTCTCTCATTTTCCTCTTCCATGGAAGAATTTCCAGCCCTCCCTCTCCCAATTTCCAGCAATTTTCCCTTCCTTTCTTCCTCCATCTAGCCATCACAAACTCATCTTGACCATTGAACCTTTAAGCTTGGAGCTTGGAGTACCTAGTGTTGGTGGTAGCTTGAAGATTCAAGGTGGGTGATTATAATTGTTGATCTTATTTTCTACCCTTTGATCTTTTTTTTTCTTTCTAGATGGATCATATGGGACCCACCAATCCATGGTGGGGATCCCATTTGATCCCATGGATGTGGCCCTTTGGCCCATCCTACATGCATGTCATGATCCATGATGGGGCCATTCTCCATGGACCCCATCATGATGTATTTTATAATCCACTCCATCTTAAGGTCATCTAGACCCTAAGGATCATGTTGGGATGGCATCCCAACCATCCATAACAATTATATATCATGCATGTAGTGATTTTATGTTGCATGTAAAATCAATGTAGTTGTATGGGTATGATTCACTCTTGGGAGGGCCCACTAGTGGCGGGGCCCTACCCCCATGGCCGGATTACTCTCTTTCCTTCTTCTCTTTCTCTGATGTATGGATGATAGTGTGTGTGTGGCCCATTTATAGTGGGCCTTGGATGTCCCAAAATAAATAAAAATAAAAATCCAGCAAGGTGGGATGCTCTTATCACCTAACTCCATGATCATCGGACACCTTAATCAAATGCATGCAAGTGTCCTAGTTCTAGTATGTGATTTGGACTTATGTGGGGCCCACTGAGGAAGGCCACACACCTTTTTTATGGCTGGGATTATTGAGATATAGGCTGATGTGTCCAGCCATGTATTGCTGTCCAAAAACTTGGACTGTTGCATGGATTGTCATGTTCAATCTTTGGCATGGATTTTTGGATCATGATTGTCATTATTTTCTTTATAAGTATGGAGTGTAATGAGAAGGTGTGGACCCCACCATGAGGTGTGATGGGTCATACCTCAGATGGTCCATGATATGGTACCCAAAAAGGAGGCCCATAGGGGTGGGCGGTCCACCTTGTTGGGCTGTCCAACCCACATGTATGGAGGGAAAACATACACTTCAGTTTGGTTTCTCTGAAGGATGGGCCACTTTTATGGACCCCACCTTACTTTATTTTATGAAGAAAATACTAAACCTCCATTTTTCCCCTCTTGGATGAAGGTTGGGCCCACCTTATTGGGTAAACAATGCATGGACAGCAACATCCCTTCCTGGACAGATTGAAATTCTTAATTTAATTAAAATATTTATGAGTATCCAAAAATCATAAAATTTTACAGAGAGGTGGTTCACTTATGGTAGGATCCACCTACAAAATTTTGGGGCCAATGGACACCTGTACACACCATGGTGGTGGCTGGACTGGCCCATTACAATACAGTGTCCAGATCAGTCCGATTTTTAGGACAGATTGATTTCTTTAAATAAATTAAAATATTTATATATGTCTAAAAATTCTGAAATTTTATGGAGATATGTTCCACCCATTCTAGGACCCACTTACCAAATTTCAGGGCCAATGGACCTCTGTGTACACCGTGGCAAGGGCCGGACTGGCCCACCACGTTGGGACGTCCAGGTCAGTCCGATTTTCTGGACAGTCTATTTTATTTAAATAAATTAAAATATTTCTAAGTGTCCAAAAATCTTAAAATTTTGTGCGGGTGTAGGTCACCTATGGAAGTATCACTCTGTAAAATTTCAGATCCAAAATACATTTGATTTGCCCGTGGTATGGCTGGAAGTGGTCTGCTAGGCAGGGACGCCCAGGCTGGGGCATCTAGCCTGCTTCGTGGGCCCACCTCGATGTGTTGAATGTCCCACCACCCATCCATGTAGGGTCCTTAGGGGATTGATCATACTTGCCCCCTTTTTATTCAATTAGAACACATTAGGTGGATTTTTGGGTCATATACCCCAGGCCCATAGGACTGCCTACACATGGGACATCCCTGCCTTAGGCTACTGCTGGGCTTGCATTCTAACAGTCTGGCCCATTTCATATATGTATTGTATATCCTCTCTCATCTGGTGGGGCCCACAGTGATGTGTGTGAGCCATCCAAAATTAATTATACTAAGAAATACTTCTAATGCTGAACTCCAACCAACCCAGAAATTTGGGTGGGCTGGAATTTGGCATTGAGCCCAATAATTGTTGCCTATAGATGTTCTTTGGGGCAATATGGCCCACTAGATTTGAGGATGATTTATGTCAGTATCTTATCATCTTAATTTTATTTTTTGGGCTTAATTAGTGTATGATTAAAGGCCCATCCCAAATAGGATTCTTCTTGGGCTAGTCTCTTAGTTAAGTAAGGGCCTTATAGCCTTGGTTGGGCTGGAACTTTTGATAGGCCCATTGAACCCTTGGGTCCTATATTTACCATGTCATTGTGATGGGCCTTATGGGCCAAATACTCAAGTAGTTGGGCCCTTGTTTGCCCACTATAATAAATCCATACTTGGGCCGAGATGTGAGGCCCAACTTACATGTGTTAAAAATTTAAGAATTTCCCATATGTTGGGATAATGGGCTGCCCATTAGGCCTACTACAATGAATGAACCTATGACCCTTATGGTTGGGCCCTAACCTTGCTTAAGGGCCCACCAGGTTGCCTTTGTTTTTGGGCTTAGTGTATGGCCCACTAGGCCATGGGTTGATTGTGCCTTGGACCTTTCTTTACATATATAGTAGGCTACCTTTTGGGACCCAGTTGAGGTTGGATGTCCTCCTTGGTGGCCCTAAGGTAGGCCCATAGAGGCCCTTATAGGTGGTTAAAGGCCCACCTTGGGCCTGGCTAGGACTGCTCCTCCTTAGGATTTTGACTCTCTTAGTTTGTGGGTCATCCCAAAGTACTGGGCTCCCACTAGAGGGCTTCTCTTCTTCTTAGAATACTGTCGATGTGCCTAGATCTTGACCCTCCTTGGGACAGATGATTTCATATTCCTCAGGTAGCACACTTACATCGTTGCAACCCATATGCATCATCTGTATGAATTGATTGCATTGTATAGTGGTCATTCAGGGATGAAGTTTCTTCCCTTTTGCACATTGAGTGCCTGAAACTTGTGCATGATTTGTGTGTGCGACTCATGCATTGGCATCGCATTTCATGAGGATACCGCCCTTGCTTCATCAGGGCCTTGCCTCCACAGGGACATTTGTGGATGGCCGCATGTGTGGACACCGGAAATATTACTTGAGCATACTGGGTGCGTAGGATGCCCATGGGTGAGATTCCCAAAACTTCCATGGTACCAAGGATCTGCTCCAACGCCGTGACCGGTGGAATACATGAGCGCACGAGGGCCTTATACCGTTAGGCCGCGACTCCCACTGTCGTGTAGTCGGTTGGATAGGGGTGTGGCCTTACCTGCCTGGTGTGAGGAGGCATTGCTAGGCTGAGTCTGACCAGCTCGTAAATGGGTCCGCTACCTTCAGGCCTTGTTGGTGATTGGTTGTCCACAAGCGGGTAGTGAGGTCTCTTACGCTCGTTTGACTGTGCGGGATCTGCAGAGCGGCAGTCATTCAGCAGTGTAATGGACCCCGGTGATTTCCTTATGATTGAAAATGTACTTGACTTATGGTTTGGATATGAGCATTGACATCACTTACATCGCATTAGCATTGGCTGTACAAGCCCCCCTTTCATACATTGCCTTGGTATGGCACTCATTACTTATTGCATCGCATTCATGGTAAGCCTTGGTAAGACTAGTGATATGTTCATTGATTATGCTTCTCTCCTTATACCTCCTACTAATCTTCTGTGCACCATTGTCACACACTTACACCACCCTCTAAGCTTCTATAAGCTTATGCACGATTGATACGTGCAGGAGACTCTAGGTAGGCGCCGTAGCAGAAGAGCGTGGAGTAGAGTTGAGCAGTGAGGACTCCAGTGTTGCTGATTTCTCTCTCTTTTCCTTTTATTCTCATGTATGTCCTTTTGGACCTTTTGGATGATTGTAAAAGTTTAAATTTTTAGTGGATTTTGTGATGTGTGCCTTTGTTATTCTCAGATGTACTTGCTGTGATCTTGGGTATGCTCGCATTGGAAGTGATTATATTGTTATGAAAATCCTCCTTGTAGGATCCCAGGATCGGAACCTACCTCAGGAGCCGAGAATGGGGTACTACGGAGGCTTTCGGCATCGGATACTGATCTGGTTTCCTGGCGGGCCATAGTATAGAAAACAGTGATCCTACCATTGAAACACTCCCTGGTGTTTTTATACATTAAAAATCATCCAATATTGGACTTGATAGGTTTGTATTGAGCCGCAGGGACCAATGGTCGGAGTGGATTTTGTTTATGTGGGCCCCACCTAGGAAAATCTGTAGAAAAATAGATTTTTTTAAAAAGAAAGCAGCAGCCGCTGCTGCTGCAGAGCGCACACTGGCGCTGCCTGTGCCTGGAGGACGGATGGGTTGGCCCTCACGGCCCAGCTGTGGGCCCCATCGTGATGCGTTTTGAACATCAACACCGTGCATTTTAGGTGTCCCCTTTAAATTATGGGATATTCCAAAAATTAGTCATATATGAAACTCAGGTGGGCCATGCCATCTAAAATCATGTGAAGACATGCCTAAAACATATAAAATCACTTGGTGGGGCCTACCTGAAATTTGGATGTGGCTGAAACTTGGTTTGAACCCTCAGCCAAGTGGGACACGCATAATGGGTGGACTGGATTTGTGAACCACATTATAGTGGGCCCCAGGCCCACCCCTAGGTCCACGTGACCTTATAAACAGGTTGAATGACAAGTAAATACTATGGTGCGCACTCCCCCTAACCGTGTGACCTTATAAACAGTTTGGGTGGCAAATGAACATTCCAATGGGCCCTAGTTTCCCCTGGTCCACGTGACCTTATGAATAGATTGGATGATAAATAAATATTACAGTGGGCCCTACCCTGGTCCACGTGACCTTATGAACAGTTGGATTGCAAATAAACATTATGTTGGGCCCTAGGTTGGGTGGAAAATAAATATTATGTTGGGCCCTAGGTTGGGTGAAAATAAACATTATGGTGGGTCTTACTTAGAACCCACTTATGTATGTATTGTGTCCACACCTTTCATCAGTGTGGACCTTCACCATGGAGTATGTGATTTATCTATGCCTTCCATCCCTGTGGGACCTACCATGATGCATGAGTTTCATCCCAACTTTCCAACCATTTTGGAGATTCTTTTAAGGCCATTGTTGAGGCCCATCTTAATGTGTTTGTGGCCCGCCCACTAAGGCCCACTTTGATATATATGAGACCATGGTTTGAGGCCCATTTGACGTATTGGAGGCCCATGGGTCGAGGCCCAATGGGATATACATAAGACCAATTATAATGTGTTTCCATGGTTCTTGTGATGATCTCGATGGTGGGTCATGCCTTGGAAGCAATGTTGGTTTGACGTCCACATTGTAGGATGATGTTGGTTAAATGTCCGCATTATCACTTGCCCTAAGGCCCTTTGATAAGCCCATACCTGTAACGTGTAAGTTGTCTAGGCCCATCTTCGTTTTGATCAGAACCCATCACCACATAACATGCTTAGTATAGATCCATAATTCATGATCATATGCATCATATGTATGCCTGATGTGAGGATTGACTAATCATTGCAGATGTCTTCGGGTAGATTGTTTATGAACACCGTGATAGGCGGAGTTTCCCTACATGAGGGCACGGTACGCCCAGAATTGTTGCATGTCTGATAGTATGATTCATGCACTTGCATTTGTGTGATTGTGATTATTGTATACCCTAGCGACATTAGGGCCATAGCCTCCATAGATACATCGTGGGTAGCTGGATTGGATACCAAAAATATTGTTACTAAGCATCGGGGTGCCATAGATGTCCCTGCGTGAAAATCCCTAAACCCAATGGTACCAGAGGATGACTCCAACATCGAGACTGAGTGGATATATGAGCGCACGAGGGCCGAATACCAGGAGGCCGCGTCTCTCACTGTGTCGTAGTCGGTTGGAAAGGGGTGTGGCCTTACTTGCCCAAGGATAGGGGGCAATACTAAGCTGAGTTTGACCAGCTTGTGAATGGGTCTGCTATCGACATTCCGGATAGGTAATGACAGATTATTGGCCAGGCGAATAGTGAGGTTTCTTACGCTCACTTGGACTATGCGGCTAGGAGAGCGGTAGTGCCACTTGGAGTGTACTAAACCCCAGTGATTATCCAGAATGAGAACTATACTGATATGATGAGGAATGGCATGCTTGAGTTGCATCTCGCATCGCATGGCCGTGTTATGGCCGATAGCATTCATATCTTAGACTGCATAGCCTTGGTACGGCTGATTGCATTCATGTACTTATCACTATGATTCCACATTACTTTGACCTTGCATTCTTAGCATGCTCATATTGCGCACACACTTACACCACCCTCTAAGCTTTCTATAATCTTATGCACGATTGATACGAGTAGGTGACTCCAAGACGCAGTTGTAACATAGTAGCAACGGGAGCGTGCAGTCAAGCTTTTGGATTTTCCGTTATTTGCATTATCTTGTATTTCCTTTCAGACGCATTATACTTCAAAGTTTTTTATCATAGTGGATTTTGTGATGGTGTTCTTGTGGTTATTGTTTGTGGGTTATGCTTATGGTTATGCTCATTATGAATTAAATTGATATTAGAAATCCTCCTTGTAGCATCCCAGGATCGGAACCTAGTAAATGGGTGCTGGGAGGCAAGAATGGGGTTCAACGGAAGTTGTCGGTGCCAGATTCGGCTATCGAGAATTTTGTGAGCCCGGGTGCTGAGTTCGGGGCCATGGTTCATTGATCCAGATCATCGGTCTGTTGTGTTGTGGATGGTGCACCATAGATGCACCAAACTAAAAAAATCTCCCGAGATTGAGAGATCCTAACCACCAATCTGTAGCCTTTTTCAGCAAATGTGGATAGTTCCTCTTAAATACATATGACTGATGGATATCTTAATCACTCAAGCTGAACCTTAGCTGCTAAAAATAGTAGGAAGTGGGTGTGGGAGTGGATGCAGAAACTAGTAGTAAATAACCATTTTCAAGCCCAATGTTTGTAGGAATTGTGAGATTATGAAGCAGGAAAAAATGGTAGAAGATTTTTTTTTACAACTATAGGGTAAGCTACAACACAACAGATGAATATATATATATATATATATATCTTGGCAATGAACATGACATGTAGATAGGATGAAATTTCTGTTTTTGAACTAGAATGACATGTTTTTTGTTTTTTGGATGATAGATTATGAAATATGATAATGTCACATAGAAGTGAATGAAGGGAAAAATATAAATATTAGCTTGATGACATCAAGCAGTTTTAAGCAGTACGCAATCAATCCTTACTATTTATGTGGTGTAGTCTTCTTGAGCATATGTGATTTGAATAGTGGTTGGAATTTCTTCAATCTTAGATCCATTTCATGATATTTCTCTTCAAATTTGCATACGTGATTTGAATAGTGGTTGGAATTTCTTTCATTTTTAGTTTGTTTTTTCTTGAATTTTGTTGAGATGGTTAGCATTGGATTCTCAATTGAATAACTTCTCTAGATCTTTTGATTTGATTGGGTTTTCACTTTTGATTCTTCCGATATTTTCATTTTGTAATCCTCTTGATTAAACTGAATGTTTGTAATTATGTTCACTTGTGCATCCAAATGTAGCCTCAATGTTCTTGCCCTTTTGGATGCTTCTTAACTTGACAGCTTGGAATCTGGATACAAGCTGTACAAGATCCTTGAAATGTTGAGTATCTATTTTCAATTTTAGCAAGAAGGGACTGATATCTTGATGTCCTGTTATTAGAAATTTGTAGTTTTTTTGGTCTTCCATCAGACCGATCTGCTTGCGGCTACTGAGAATGTATGAATTCCACTTGTGAATTTTGATTAAGAAAAACTATTGATGTATAAATTCTTATTATTTTGTCCTTTCCTTTGAAAAAAAAAAAAAAAAAAGAGATCTAAATGAACTCATTTTGGATATACTAGTCAATCTCTAGTTTTGAACTTTTGATTTGTGGACAAACTGTAAGGTATTTCTCATTTAAAAGATGCATTGATGATTCTTATTATTCATATCAGTCCAATTAAACTAAGTGTCATGGCATGCTTCAATTAACCTATTTTAACCTTCTGACCTTACAATTTCATTCAAAGGGAGGGGGAGAGAGATTGCAGAGAGGGAGGAGGAGAGAGCTTGGGATGGAGAGGCGAAACCTTCAATCCCCACAAGAACTCAGTTTGATTGAGGTAAGTCCTTCCCCTCAAAACCCTAAACATTATCTTGATTGATTTTATTCTTGCTTTCATTTGAAAACACATAGATCTTATGCTTTCAACAGCTTCTAGCTACAAATGTTACTTGAAACTCGTTCAGTTTTGAGGTGGGGAGATTATTTTTTTTTCTTTTTGATGTTGCTGGTCAGAATCCCTTTTGGAAATCATTTTTCCCTGTGTTCTATGTTGGAAGATGATGTTAATGCATGTAAAATGTGGGATAATGATTGATGCCCGCCAATTGTTCGATGAAATACAAGAAAGGAACTTAGTTTCTTGGAACACCATTATAGAGGGATGGTTTGAGTTATTTCATCTAATTTATGTCATTTTCTTTGGTTCTGAGTAGTTGTAATTCTTTATATCTAATTAACAAGTTGGCTGAGTTTCTAAGCCTAGTTTATCCAGTGCAAACCGAATCAACCTTCATGGCAAGTTTCAAATAGACTTGGTAATTTCGTCAGCCACAAATCACAAATCCAAGATGACATTAGCACACAGAAATATTAAAACAAGTTCTAGCCACATGGAACCATTAATCATGCATTATGATACATTTCAAGTGATTTCTTCTTCTTCTTTGAATTTTGTATTCTAAGTTGAAATTTTTTATTTTATAGATGTTGAATTCCTATAGAATCGGGATTGTTTCTTGTGTAGATGGCCTGATGAATAATCTACCATTGGAATTAGGGATTTTGGGGCTTATAGATTTGAATGTGGACCCCGAATTGGGGTTTTTCTAATTTTACAAATTAGGGATTTGGGGATTTTAGGATTTTGGGGATCTAAGGTTCCAACCAGAATTAGGGATTTCTGATTTACATGGATGGATGGTTGGATGGTTAGACATGTACATATGCATGGATAGATGATTGGATTGGATGCATTTATATTATATAAACTCATTCTAGTTACTATTGCACTGATATTTTACAATGACACGTGCTTTTAAACCCCCATAAAATGGGAACTTATCATGTATGCCTCTTTTTGCAATTATTTGATTACTAAATGTCCCAAAAAGTCCAACCAGTTCAATTATAAGGCCCGAACCAACCACAGGCTAATCATTTCAAAGTATTGCAATTGGCCTATTTGAGTTAGGTGCAAGGGTACTAAAACCTATATCTGTACTCATGTTGGACCTGAAATGAATGCCCATATTTATACCTGGCATGTGTATGTGTGTGGTCCAAGTTACATCCTATGTAGGTTGAGGATGGGCAAGTTTGCTCTGGTTGAGAAAAAAAGGGGCCAGTTTGGTCATTATTGCATTTGTATTTTTAGGATGGACCTTTTGTCATTTCTTTTTCAACTGCCCTTCTCTTGTTGTAGAAGGGTGGGTCACATATAGGAAGAACAACCATTTTTAGGCAATGACATGATAAAGACACCTAATGACTAGCTCACATCTTGCACATTTTGGCATATGGCTTCTAGCATTAGGATTTTGCAATCCTATAGTGTATCCAAACACATGATAGCCAAGAACCCCTATTTCCATATTTCTTGTTACCTAACCATCCTCTGTAAATGGCAGTCTTGTCACAAGGAATTTCTAAAGGGGAGTTATTTAACACTCTGGCAGGTACATAAGACATTTGATACATAGGCACGCACTCAGATATTGTATATGTAGCATACGTTAAATTAAATCAAATCAAATGGACTAAATTGTGGAACTGCTGTCCCAAAGATACATTCACAAAATTCGATTGGTTGAAGAATTCTAATCTCTGATTCATGGGCACTTGTTCTTTAAAATAGGACCATCAGAAATTTTCATTTTAACCATCCATCAAACTTTCCACCAATCAAATATAAGTAGGGAACTGAAATTTATAACCATCCATCAAATATGTATGAAATTTATAAGTACTTGCATGTCATCCACTACACCTAAAAAGTATCAAAGTTTCTCTCCTTGTATAAATTACATTTCTAGGGAACTGAGAAGCTTCGATCAATTGACATGATTTAAGTGTAGATTATAGATAACCTTTAGTTCTATCAATTGAGAATTTTTTTTATCCTTCTTTTTTTTCTTAAATTAAGCTAGAACTTAAAACATGTCTAATGGAAACGAGGGAATTGCAAATTACTATAATAATCAAATGTCTATGAACAGATTTAGGAGAAAGATTTATCATGCACTACTCACATTCACATGGAAACACAAACTTGAGAACATAACAGAGGGTATGCAAAGCGCGTGGAGCAAGGAAGAGCTTATAAGAGGGGAAAATAACTCTCTAAAGCACAACTTTCAATGAATAAACCAATTCAAATAACCTATTCTATATAGATTCACTATTCATTTTCTTAGTTAATTTATGTTGAAAATATTTCTCAATAAGGATTTATTGTCCTTAAATATCCTGATCATATTAGACATATCTACTTGTTTCCTGATCATATTTCCTTAAATATCCTAATCAAATTAGACACATCTACTTGTTTTCAAGGGGTAATGTACTCTTTTCCACAATCAGCCTCTTTCAAGCCTTTGCTTGGCTGCTTTTATTTGGTCTTAGTAGCTGGCTGGCCATTTTAAAGATGTGTACATGGGCTATTGTCTTTTTGATAGTGTTGTTTCTCTGCTCTACAAATTTGGGGCATGTTGTTAATCTATGAAATTAGAGGAAAAGGAGCTTTTGTCTTTCTAATCTATCAGTACAATTATTTTATTTTGTTTGTTTGTTTACACACACACACACACACACACACACACACACACACACACACCTCATGCTGCTCTTAATTTGATAAGAGTTAAAGAAAAATAGGAAGAAGTTGGACGTTTGAGCTCAAATATAACAATGAACTGTTAACATGGGCATGTGATTATGCTAAGAACCCATAATATCTACAACATGAGATGAAAACTTATTTTCTGTCTACACCAAGAGAAAAGATAAAATAAAAAAACCTTATTTTTTTGCCATTTCCCCTCACATATGAGAAAAGAGACTTATAAATAATATATATATCTCTCTCTCTCTCTCCACATGTCCAGTTTAGTACATTGTGACTCGAATTACATTGTACCCTACTATTTGTGTTACAATGTAAAAGAAATTATTTTCTGCCACTCAACAATAGTTTTGAACAAGGTTTGAAGTATTGGCCACCTTATTGGTGGTGAATGATATGATACCCAATACACTGATTTTAATCCTTGGTTTTCAATGATAGGTGGGGCCCATGGTCCAATTATCCAAACCCATGCTTGTTTGTCCCAACAGCAGATGGACTACGCCTAAGAATCTCCTCGATAGGACAATCTTAACCTATCAATTTTTGGTTTCTATATAAAAGGTTACATTGTCTTGTCTCACTTATGTACCATTTTATGTTATATACATTGTATTATATACATTGTTGAATAAACATTGTACGAGAGTTATAGTAATCTTGGAGTTCCGAAAATTTCCAAGTCTATGTATTTTAGTATGAGTTCCTTCTCTAATCACGATAGCCTTGGGAGGGTTGATACGAGGGATGGGTTGCAAAAGGGCTTATTAAAACTAAATTGGGTTATCTTGCTGGTCCTGGAATCATTATGTTTGGCAAGATAACCTAATATAGTTTTAATAAGCCCTTTTACAATCAACCCATCCCTCGTATCAACCCTCTCAAGGCTATCATGATTATAGAAATAACTCGGACTGAAATGCACATACTTGGAAATTTTCTGCACTCTAAGATTATTGTAAACCTCATACAATTTACTTGAAAATTTTCATCAGCTGTAGGTCATCTGGTATAAAGAGCTTGTCCTTCCGATGGAAAGCATTGGAGTGGCCTGGCCATCTGGACAGGCCGTGTTTATGTATTTGCCTGAAATTGATGGAACAGACCCGGATGTGCGTCGGAGCTATCCGGATGTTGAGCGGGGGTCCCTGGAAGGTGGGAACCGCTGTTATGACCTTGATGAAGCTGTCCATTTCCTATGGACAGCATTGGAGTGGCCTGACCATTTGGAGAAGCCGTGTTTATGTATTTACTTGAAATTAATGGAGCAGACCCGGATGTGCGTCGGAGCTATCCGGGTGTTAAACGGGGGTCATTGGAAGGTGGGAACTGCTATTTATGTTCGGGTAAAATAAGATGCATGATTTTCCTTTTCCACTATTAGTCATAGAGTGAATGGATGATGATGAATGTATTTGCGAATGTAAATGAAAATAAACAACTTATAAGATATATATGTGTGTGTGTGTGTGTGTGTGTGTGTGTGTGTGTTATTAATGGAGGATACCTACTTTAGGGGGACATGAAATTCTTGTGGCTTATGGTATGGTGCCCCAATATTAGTTGTATGTTACTAGTATGTAGTAAATAATATTATGTTCAATAGTAGATAATACTAGAGAATACCTAAACCTAAGTCTATAACCTCAACCTAATCCTATAACCTAAACCTATTCCTAAATCTAAACCTATAACCTATACCTAAAGATAATACCTTAAACCTAACCCAAACCTAAACTCGATCCCGAACTCGTGTAAGTGCTATAGTTGATAGCTCTTTTTGTTGTCAAATTTTTGGTGCCAAAGACACTGCTATGAAGCTTGCATCTGTAAAGAACAATGCTCTACTCAAGATTAACTTTGTTTGACAAGTACTGTTCACAAGTCAAGAATCTCAAGATGCTTTCAAGTTCAACCTCAAGATCTCAAGAAGCTTTCAAGTTTGAGCAGCATCAAGACTTCAACCCTTGCTACTTTCAAAGGTCTCTTGTCTCTAAGTTTCAATGTGCTTACTTCACTATTAAGGCATGACTGACCTTAGGTTGACCTTTAGAGTAGGTCATTCTGGATACATAATTCATATGTTTTATATATATGAGTTTAAGCTGTTCTAAGACTAGTCCTAGACTTTGTTTGACTAGTCCTAGCACTGCTTCGACCTGTCTAAGAACTTTCTAAATCAGTCGTAAATTTGTTGCAAAATTTGGATATTTTCTGTTTAGCTTCGACTAGTCTTAGGGTCTGTTCGACTAGTTGTATGAACAGTGTCGACTGTTCCTTCGACCAGTCGTAGACCTACGACTCAAAATACAGCGTTGAAAGTCAGCTAGCTTTGACTAGTCGTGAGCAACCTACGACTAGTCGAAGGGGACCTATGACCAGTCGTAAAATTGTCAGATCTTATTGCGCCCGAATTTTCAAATATCTGTTAGTTCTACGACCAGTCGCAGAGGTCTTTAGACCAGTCGAAGACGTGATTTGTTTACCTATAAATAGAGCATGAATCTCATAATTAAATAACGAAATTCAAGATACTTTAATTTGGCCTTCTGAGAGATAAGTCTATACTCCATTTTAAGCTAAGTGTGCCTATTTAATATTCTCATTCTTTAGCTTTTCTTATTTGATTTTGTTTCTATATTCCAATCTTATTTGAAAAGTGGAATTGTTGTATTCCGTCTTCTTGGAATAAAAATCAAATAGAGCTACGCCCAATTTAGTTTAATTTAAAATCTATTTGAACCTAGAATCATTATAAAGTGAGTATTGGACATTGAACTTTGACATTCAAATCTCTACTCTGACTTGGTTCTTCTGGGCTGCTACAACTAAGGAAAAAGTCAAGTATTTTACGTTTGTGTAATTTACTTTCATTTGGTTTTCTTTTAGGATTTGTTAGAAAATCTCATTATATTGGTTATCTGAGGAGAGCCAAGAAAACTCAGAAGAGGGGTTTTTTTTAATTGTGTAAGCCCACAGAGAAAAACACAATTGTAAAGGTTTTGGGTGAACTTAGAAAGCCTATCTTTGATAATGAACGCTGATATCCCCTGTGTAAGGATATTAGGAGTGGAGTAGCACTGTGTGGCTGTTGTTGAACAATTGGTGTACACACAGGCGAACCACTATAACTCTTTGTCTTGTGGTTTGAATGCTTGCTTAAGTTTTATATCTCTTTTCGTTCAAATTTGTGGAATGTATGTGTGGATGTGAATGTTGTAAAATTTACATTTCAAGCATAGTGGGAATGTTGTAATAATTTAGTTTTAAATTCCTGTAATTTATTTATTCCTCTCCGGTTTAAGTTTTTAATACAAATGGCGTTCTAGAAATAAGGTTGTCCTGCCATAAACCTTTGGTTTTTATGGTATAAGGTTGTCCTTAGAACTGAATTTGTATCAACCTCTCAATACTTGTGTTAATGAGGTTGCTTTTATTTCAGCACTGTGATTTGATTTAGTTTATTTGGCTATCTATCTTTCTTTATTCTGCTGTTAAAGTTTTATTTTGGCATTGTCCTATTCACCCCTCCCCCCCTTCTAGGACATATAGCTAGGCCATTTCAAGTAGTATCAAAGCCTAATAGCTCGCTCATATTGCTTTTTATATGGATTTAATTCCTGAGCTAACGATCTAAGCTATATATAAGATGTCAAATTTTGATAGCCTATCAGTCACTAGGCCTCCACCCTTTGATGGCTCCAACTATGCCTATTGGAAAGCCAAGATGAGGATCTTCCTCAATTCAATGGATGAGAGTGTGAGACAAGCCACAGTGACTAAATGGAACCCACCTACCACTGAAGTGACTGGTATTGATGGTTCAAAATCAATGAGAGTAACACCATATTTCTTATGGACCACCCTTCAAAAAATGAGAGTAGTGCCAATGCAAAAGCACTAAATGTAATCACTTGCGCACTATCACCAGGTAAGTTCAAAATAATCATACCCTGTGATACTGCAAAGCAAGCCTGTGATATATTAGAATGACACAAGAGAGTACTACAATTGTCAAAAAATCTAAAGTCCAACTCCTCACAACCAAATTTGAAGAAATTCATATGGAGGAAAATGAAATGTTTATGGACTTTTACACTAGATTAAATGACATTGTAAACTCAATGTGGGGTCTTGGCAATAAAATCCCATAAAGTAAAGTGTGTGCAAAGATACTACGCTCACTTCCTGAATGATTCAACTCTGAGATAACCGCGATCCAGGAACTTCGTGATACAGACAATATGAGGGTAGAAGAACTAGTTGATTCTTTACAAACCTATGAGTTAAACTTTAAAGCTCCTAAAGTAAATCTATTGCTCTTAAATCTTCTAAAGAAAACTCTGATTCTGAAGATGATATAGCTCTTTTAGCGAAAAAGTTTTACAAGATTTTCAAGAGTAAAAAGATGGTTGATTTTAAAAAATCAAATGATAAGAAAAGATCAAAACTGAAATCCAAAACGTGGAAGTCTTTGAAAGATAGTCAATGTTACAACTGCTAAGAATATGGGCATTTAGCAAACAAGTGTCCTAAAAAGGACAAACCCAAAAAGAAGGGTATGTTAGCTACTTGGGATGAATCATCTGATTCTAAAGCTTCTTCTGAATTAGAAGATTCTGAAACCGAGTCGGGTAGTGAAGTTAAAGCCCTTATGACTCTAGCCAAATTCACTTTTTCAGATCATGATGATTCAACTAGCGATGAAAATCTGAATAGTGATTATGAAAATGAAGATGATCTTCAAGATGCTTACAATGCCCTATATAAGGAAAGTTGTAAAATTGTTGTTAAACTTAAACTTCAAAAAGAAAAGTTTTTTAAACTCAAATAATGTTTTGAATCTCTTGTTTTAGAAAAATCTCAAATTTCAGATTGTTTTGAAAAATCAAAATGTGATTTAGAATTCAAAACCTCCCTGATTGAAAATCTAAAATCTGAAAATGAGAAACTTAAAAATGAAGTATCTTCTCTTCTGAGTTTAAAGGATACATGGAGGTATGCCCAAAGAGATCCAAAGTTAGAAAAACTTTTATCTAGATTTAAAAAATGTTACGACAGATCCTGGTTGGGCTATGATAAAAATGTTCCTCCTAAACAAAAGTATACTTCTCCTAAGTTTGTGAAAGGAGAGTCCTCTAACTCAAAAGGAAAAAATACTAGTCAAGGTTTTTCTAAAAATACAAAAGCTTTTCAAAAACCTAGAGGCAGCTATGTCAACTTCAAAAATCAGAACAGAAACCCACTAGCTGAAAAGATAGTGGATTTACTCAAGGAGCTCTTAAAATATAACTCAGTAGGTCATTCTTATAACAACAGTCAGAAGAAGACCAACTATACTCCTAAACCCAAAACAATTCTGAAATGGGTTCCTAAAGTTGCCTGCTTGGTTGCCCACACCGCTTTCAAAGCAACAAGCCATTCAAAGTGGTACCTACATAGTGGATGCTCCAGGCATATGACAGGCCACAAGGCCTTATTCACTGATCTTAAAGATATGACTGATGGGTCAGTTACTTTTGGTGATGGAAGCAATTGCAAGATTATGGGCCAAGGTACGATTCAACTCTATAGCCTTCCTTTGTTTAAAAATGTTTTGTATGTTGAAGGTCTGAAACATAATCTTCTAAGCATATCACAAATTTGTGATAATAACCATAGTGTTCGGTTTTCTAATCAAAGCTATGAGATTCTGTAAGTGCTATAGTTTATATCCCTGTTTGTTGTCAAATTTGTGGTGTCAAAATCACTGTTATGTTATATATAACCTACTTAAGTGAAGCTCTCTCAAGGATCAACATGCATGACTCCATGACCAAGCTAAGCTCATAACAAGCAAAGCTCACAAGACAAGACTCAAGCTGCAAAACTTCAAGAAGAGTTCAAAGCAGTTAATACACTTTCAAGATTGAGCTACATCAAGGTTTGATCTACATCAAGATTACAAGGCTCATACTTCAAGGTCTCAAGTTTCAAATGTTTCAATGTCCATACTTCATGTTTGAGGTTTGATTGACCATAGGTTGACCTTAGAAGTAGGTCATTTCGGATACATAAACCGAATGTTTATTTTACATGTGATTGGTCTGTTCTTCGACCAGTCTTAGGTCTTCTTCGACTAGTCCTAGACTTGCTTCGACCAGTCTAAGATATTCCTCGACCAGTCGTAAGTTTGTTACATATTCCGGATAAAATCTGTTAGCCTTCGACTAGTCCAGGAATCTGTTCGACCAGTCGTAGGAACAGTGTCGACTGATCTTCGACCAGTCGTACAACCTTCGACTCGAAGTCCAGCGAAGGTTTACAGGACCTACGACCAGTCGAAGGAAACCTACGACCAGTCGTAGGAGGGCTACGACCAGTCGTAGAACGGTCAAAGTATATCCCGCCGAATTTTTCAAATATCTGTTACTGCTTCGACTAGTCGAAGAGCACTCTAGACCAGTCGAAGACTCGATCTTCTCACCTATAAATAGTGCACGAATCTCAGAAGAAATCATCGATTTAATTATAGTATTCAAGCCAATCTTCGTCGAACTTCTGAGAGATAATTCTGTGCTCCATCTAAGCTAAGTGTGCTTATTTAATATTCTTCTTTCCTTAGCTTTATTTTAATTGATTTTGTTTCTGCTATTCCAATCTGATTTGATAAAGAGGAATTATTAATCCCTTTCTTTGGAATCAAAATCAATTAAGGCAAGCCCTATTTGGTTTAATTTAAAATATATTTAGAACCATTGTAATCGAGTACTGGACATTGAACTTGGACATTCAATCATCTACTTTGATTTGGTTCTACCGGGCTGCTACAACGAAGAAGATATTCAGGTATTTTACATATTGTAAATTCCTTTCTATTATTTTGGTTTCTTTCAAGATTTGCCAGAAAAATCTTGTTATATTGGTTATCTGAGGAGAGCCAGGAAAACTCAGAAGTGGGGTTTTTTAATTGTGTAAGCCCACAGACAAAGACACAATTGTAAGGGTTTTGGGTGAACCTGGGAAAACCTATTTTTAGTGAACGCTAATATCCCCTGTGTGAGGATATTAGGAGTGGAGTTGCTTTTTGTGTGGCTGTTGTTTAACAGTTGGTGAACACACAGGCGAACCACTATAAACCCTTGTGTTGTGGTTGATTGTTTTATTCTTCTATTCTTTAATTATTCTTTTGTGGGATGTATGTATGGTGGTGAATGTTGTAATCATTTAATTCAAGCTTTGTGAGAATGTTGTAATAGTGTAGAATTTATTTTCAGCTATTCCTTTATCAGCTTGAATTTCAATTTCATTTGAAAGTTGTTCCAGCAAGGTTGCCCTGCCATTTTTATGGTGTATGGCTGTCCCTAGAACAATACATTTTTAATTACAAGTTATTTCAATTCAGTTTGTATTTCTTTTTATATTCCTCTTCGATTTGAGACTTGATACAAAGACCTTTCTAGAAATAAGGTTGTCCTACCATCAACTCTGTTTTTGGTGTAAGGTTGTCCTTAGAACAACGTTTGTATCAACCTCTCAAGATCTGAATTTTGAGGTTATTTTAATTTACTGCATTGCGATTTACTTTGGCTATCTTACTCTTTATTATTCCGCTGTTATAAGTTTTTATTTGGCATTGTCCTATTCACCCTCCCCCCCTCTAGGACATATAGCTTGGCCTTTTCAAGTGGTATCAGAGCCTAATAGCTCCTTTTTAATTCTTGAATTTAATTCCTGAGCTAATGATTTAAGCTATTTAAGATGTCAAATTTTGATAGCCTTTCAGTCACTAGGCCTCCACCCTTTGATGGCTCCAACTATGCCTATTGGAAAGCTAGAATGAGGATCTTCCTCAAATCAATGGATGAAAATGTGTGGCAAGCCACAGTGACTGAATGGAATCCTCCTATCATGGAAGTTACTGGGGTTGATGGTTCAAAGTCTATGAAAACCACACCATATTACCAATGGACCACCCTTCAGAAAAGTGAAAGTAGTGCAAATGCTAAAGCACTAAATGCAATTACTTGCGCACTATCACCGGATGAGTTCAAAAGAATCATTTCCTGTGATACTGCAAAGCAAGCTTGGGATACATTAGAAATGACACACGAAGGTACTACAATTGTCAAAAAATCTAAAGTCCAACTCCTCACAACCAGATTTGAAGAAATTCATATGGAGGAAAATGAAATGTTTATGGACTTTTACACCAGATTGAATGACATTGTAAACTCAATGTGGGGTCTTGGCGATAAAATCCCAGAAAGTAAAGTATGTGCAAAAATATTACGCTCACTTCCTGAACGGTTCAATTCTAAAGAAACTGCGATCCAGGAACTTCGTGATACGGACAATATGAGGGTAGAAGAACTAGTTGGTTCACTACAAACCTACGAGTTAAACTTTAAAGCTCCTAAAGGTAAATCTATCGCACTAAAATCTTCTAAATATAATTCAGAAGAAAATTCTAATTTAGAAGATGATATGGCTCTTTTAGCTAAAAAATTTTATAAGATTTTCAAAAGCAAGAAAAGGGTTGATTTTCAAAAATCAAATGACAAAAAGAAGTTTAGACCCAAATCTCGAAAATCGTTGAAAGATAGTCAATGTTACAACTGTCTAGAATATGGGCACTTAGCAAATAGATGTCCTAAAAGGGACAAACCCAAGAAGAAGGGTATGTTGGCTACATGGGATGAATCATCTGATTCTGAAGGTTCTTCTGAATCAGAAGATTCTGAAACTGAGTCGGGCAATGAGGTTAAAGCTCTTATGACTCTAGCCAAATTCACATTTTCAGATAATGACTCAACAAGTGAAGAAAATCTGAATAGTGAATGTGAAAATGAAGATGATCTTCAAGATGCTTACAATGCCCTATATAAGGAAAGTTGTAAAATTGCTGTCAAACTTAAACTTCAAAAAGAAAAGTTTTCTAAACTCAAAAATTATTTTGAATCACTTGTCTTAGAAAAATCACAAATTTCAGATTGTTTTGAAAAATCAAAATGTGATTTGGAATTCAAAAACTCACTAATTGTTGATTTAAAATCTGAAATTGAGAATCTTAAAACAGAAGTATCTTCTCTTCTGAGTTTAAAGGACACATGGAAATATGCCCAAGGTGATCCAAAGTTAGAAAAATTTTATCCGGATCAAGAAAATGTGGCGATCGATCCGGGTTGGGCTATGATAAAAATCTACCTCCTAAACAAAAGTATACTCCTCCTATGTTTGTTAAAGGAGAGTCCTCAAACTCAAAAGGGAAAAGTACTTATCA
Source organism: Magnolia sinica (assembly GCF_029962835.1). Taxonomy (NCBI): domain Eukaryota; kingdom Viridiplantae; phylum Streptophyta; class Magnoliopsida; order Magnoliales; family Magnoliaceae; genus Magnolia; species Magnolia sinica. Next base: position 56,405,452 of record NC_080584.1, read on the forward strand.
AGATTTTTCTAGAAATTCAAAAACCTAGAAACAGCCATGTCAACTTTAATCAGAAACGAAATCCACTAGCTGAAAAGATAGTTGATTTACTTAAGGAGCTCTTAAAATCTAACTCTACAGGTCATTCCTACAAATATACACAAAAGAAGACCAACTATGTTCCTAAACCCAAAACAGTTATGAAATGGGTTCCTAAAGTTACCTGCTTGGTTGCTCACACTGCTTTCAAAGCTACTAGTCATTCAAAGTAGTACCTAGACAGTGGATGCTCCAGGCATATGACAGGTGACAAAGCTTTATTCACCGATCTGAAAGATATGACTGATGGTTCAGTCACATTTGGTGATGGAAGCAATTGCAAGATTTTAAGCCAAGGTACGGTTCAACTTTTTAATCTTCCGGTGTTTAAAAATGTTTTATACGTTGAAGGCCTAAAGCACAACTTGCTTAGTATATCACAAATATGTGATAATAACCACAATGTTCGGTTTTCTAATCAAAGCTGTGAAATTCTAAACAATAAGGGTTCTGTAATATTAACTGGACGTAGAACGTCTGAAAATTGCTATATTATTAGTGAATCCAGCTCTTCTAATCAAACATGTTAGATGGTCCATACAGACGAGACTGATTTATGGCACAAACGTCTTGGACATGTACATTATCGAAATTTATATCGATTGAACAAACGAGAACTTGTAAGAGGTTTACCCAAACTTCAGAAATTAGATAAAATATGTGGTGAGTGCCAGATAGGCAAACAAACAAAGAACTCACACAAAAAGGTGAATTCAAATACCACATCAAGACCACTCGAACTTCTCCACATGGATCTGATAGGACCTACCAGAACGGAAAGTCGTGGTGGTAAAAAGTATATCCTGGTAATAGTTGATGACTTTACCAGATTTACTTGGGTAGTCTTCTTAAGGGATAAATCTGAAACCCTTAAAGAAGTAAGAAAAGTTCTCAAAAGGATTCAAACTGAAAAATCCTCTCAAATCAGTAAAATTCGTAGTGATCATGGATCTGAATTTAAGAATAGCAATTTTGAGAGATTCTGTACCGACCAAGGAATATTACATGAATTCTCTACTCCCAAAACTCCACAACAAAATGGAATTGTAGAAAGAAAGAATAGGGTGCTTCAAGAAATGGCTAATGTTATGTTGAATAGCATGAAGCTCTCTAAAAATCTTTGGGCTGAAGCAATCAACACAACTTGCTATATTATTAACCGAGTCTACACTAGAAAAGATAATAATAAAACGGCTTACGAATTGTGGTTTAATAAAAAGCCTACTGTTAAATCGTTTCGAGTTTTTGGTAGCAAGTGCTATATTTTACGTGATCGTGAAAATTTAGGAAAGTTCGATACGAAGAGTGATGAAGGTATTTTTCTAGGATATTCTTTAAATAGTCGAGCTTATAGGGTCCTGAACAAAAGGACTGGTGTGATTCAAGAATCCATTAATGTTGTCATTGATGATCATTTAAACACACCAACTTCTAATTTAGATAATGATGAAGTACTAATCATTAATAAACCTGATACTTCATCGAATCAAACTGATTCTGAGTTGAGGACTGTTAAAGATCATCCAACCACATAAATTCTTGGAAACCCTCTCACCGGTGTTCGCACCCATAGACAACTTGAGGATATATGTAATTATGTATGTTTTACATCCCAAATTGAACCATCAAACGTAAAAGAAGCTCTTGCTGATGAAAACTGGATTATTGCGATGCAAGATGAACTCAACCAATTCATAAGAAATGATGTTTGGTATCTCGTACCAAGACCTAAAGATAAACACATCATTGGAACAAAATGGATATTCAAAAATAAGTCTGACGAATGTGGAAATATAATTAGAAACAAGGCTAGACTAGTGGTACAAGGTTATACTCAAATTGAAGGAATTGATTTCGATGAAACCTTTGCACCAGTAGCACGTCTTGAATCTATCAGACTATTTATATCCATTGCATGTTTTAAAAAGATAAAGATCTATCAGATGGATGTGAAAAGTGCTTTTCTAAATGGCGATTTACATGAAGAAGTCTATGTTGAACAACCAATGGGATTTGAAGATTCCAAAAATACTGATCATGTATATCGGCTTTAAAAAGCACTTTATGGATTAAAACAAGCACCTAGGGCATGGTATGAGAAACTAACGAAATTTCTTTTAAGTCATAATTTTCAAATGGGATCTGTTGATAAAACTCTGTTTGTTAAAAAACATAATGATCATATCTTAATGGTACAGATTTATGTTGATGATATCATTTATGGATCAACTTGTACTGACTTGACTACTGAGTTTGCAGATTTGATGAAATCACAGTTTGAAATGAGCATGGTTGGGGAATTGACTTATTTCCTTGGATTGCAAGTAAAGCAACAATTTGAAGGAATATTCATTTCTTAATCTAAGTATGCCTTGAATCTAATCAAGAGATTTGGATTTGAGAATGGTAAAAATTTCGATACTCCTATGAGTACTACCCTGAAACTATCAAAAGACTAATGGTAAAAATGTTGACTCAAAACTTTATCGGAGTATGATTGGTAGTTTGTTATATTTAACTGCTAGTAGACCTGATATTTCTCTAAGTGTTGGTATTTGCGCAAGATATCAATCTGATCCAAAAGAATCTCACTTGATTGTTAGCGAATTATTAGATATGTCGCAATTGTAAATCTTGGTCTCTGGTATCCTCATGAAACCAATGTCCAATTAGTTGGGTACTCGCTGACTGGGCTGATAATCTAGATGATAGAAAATCAACCGGTGGTGGTTGTTTTTTATTGAAAATTGTCTAGTTTCTGGTTTAGTAAGAAACAAAATTCTATATCACTTTCAATAGCTGAAGTTTGGTAATGCATGTACACAGCTTGTTTGGATGTAACGAATGCTAAGTGATTATGGAATTAAACAGGATTCTATGTTATTACACTGTGATAATTCCAGTGCAATAAATATTTCAAAAAATCCTATTCAGCATTCTCGTACTAAGCACATTAACATTAGATTTCATTATATAAGGGAATTAGAAGAAGAAAAAGTTATATCTCTAGAATATATTCCTACTGAAGATCAACATGCTGATATTTTTACAAAACCTCTTGATAAAAGCAGGTTCAAAAAGATGAAATTTGATCTTGGCATGTGCATTTTAAATTGATAATTTATGCCTTCTTGTATAATATTGTATATATTTGCTAGATTAAATTCCAATTTTTGTGTAAATTGCAAGAAAATTGAATTTTTGGGGTTTGTACGACCAGTCGTGAGTATACACGACCAGTCGTACTACAACCGGTCGTAGATACCCACGACCAGTCGTGGAACACGGGTTTCACTTATATTGGGGCTTTTTCTCTTTCTTCCTCATTTCTTCTTTCTTCTCCTTGGAGCCGAACTTCGACTCGTCGAACCCATCTTTCAAATCCTTCAAGGTTAGTGCTCTAAATCTTTTTTTTCTTGTATATTTGTGTCAAGATTGTTTCCTTTTCTCTCTTGAAGCTTTCTATTTTGAAATTCATTGAGATTTAGGGTTTAGATTTTGAAAAATCTGTTTTAAGAAAACCCACTTCTCAATCCTTTGCAACTTCCTATTTTCTTGAAATCCTTGTTGCAAATGGCTTCTAGAGGTAGAAAAACTACTTCCTGTGGTCCATCTTCTTCCTCCAGATCGACCGCTATCTCTAAGCGTCATCTTCTTGTTCCTAATGATGATCCATCATATGTGAGGGACATTAGATCACGTAATGTTATCGTTGAACATCCTGTAGATGTTAATCATATTGCACCTTTTGACATCCTTCCTATGCTTGAAGCTGTAGGTTGGGTTAACTTATTGCATTGGGGTGGGCCTGCATACCGGTCCATTGCCCAATCCATGTTTACATGTATCAGTGCATTTTCACAGGATAACTTTTCAAATTTCTACAAGAGAAGGGCCTTTTGACGTTGATCGTCATTTAATTTCGGCCCTTATGGAAATTCCTGTGAATGATGAGAGTATTCCAATTCATAACTTAACTGATAAACCCTCAATGGCTAAAAAACGCATGCTAACTAGAGACTTGTGCAACATGGATGTTCAATGGACTCAAAAAGGGAATGCGCTCCCCGCAAGGTATTTGTTACCCAAATACAGAATTCTTCACAGAATCTTTGTGTCTAATCTGTATCCTCGATCGGGTAATAAATCTAACTTGACTTCATTTATGATTCGTGTTATCCATGCTATCTCCAATGGTACTCAGATTTGTTTGCCTTCCTTAATCTGTCATTTTATTATTCAGTTTCGACTCCATCCTGGTCATAGTGACATTCCTTTTGCTTATTTTATGACTGTATTGGCTACTCATATGTTAGTCGATATGCCTGTTGATGAAGCACCTATCCATCATCTGATCTTCAACAATACAAATATTAATAAGATGAAGTTGGATCTGCTTCCTGAACAAGGTGGTGGTGTTGGTGGTGGTCCTAAAGAAGCTGGTGTTGATATTAATATGGATGATATTTTTGAGGAACTGGATTCTGACTCTGCTAATGATCCAGATTTTGTACCATCTGATGTTGATGCACGTCTAAGTGCATTAGAGGGTAAAGTTGAGAATATTAATGTTAAGTTGGAGAACATGTCTGTTGCTCATGATTTGCAATTCAAATACATGCGCAAATATCTTAGGCGCTTGAACAAAGGCATGCACCAACTTGACCCTTCTATTCCTGCTCCTTCATCAAGTTCTAGTTCTGACTAGTTTTTATGAGACTTTTTGGTCTGTAATAACTTTATTACTTAGCACTTGTTTGCTTGGGTATGAGTTGGATTCTATTTATGTTTTATGCTGAATATTTGTTCTTGATGTAATGCTGGATATATGTGATGCTATCTTGAGTTCCTCATACTCTCTTACTTCCTCATGTTTCCTCTCATGACTTCCTTTCTTTAGTTCTCCTTTGTCATATTGTGACAAAAAGGGGGAGAATGGTTTGTTCTTAATTTTCTTAATGTGATTGTGAGGGGAGTAGCAGTGGTTATGTTACCCAGGGGGAGTTAAGGGGAGTATATGTTTGATCTTGTTGAATGAAGCTGGAAGATTTGCAGGTAAGCCAGTTGATATGACCTGGTTCATAACTCTTTAACCAGTTGTTTTACTTTATATTTATCTTAGTTATGTGTTTTGTCACTAATTTGACAAAGGGGGAGATTGTAAGTGCTATAGTTTATATCCCTGTTTGTTGTCAAATTTGTGGTGCCAAAATCACTGTTATGTTATATATAACCTGCTTAAGTGAAGCTCTCTCAAGGATCAACATTCATGACTCCATGACCAAGCTAAGCTCATAACAAGCAAAGCTCACAAGACAAGACTCAAGCTGCAAGACTTCAAGAAGAGTTCAAAGCAGTTAATACACTTTCAAGATTGAGCTACATCAAGGTTTGATCTACATCAAGATTACAAGGCTCATACTTCAAGGTCTCAAGTTCCGAATGTTTCAATGTTCATACTTCATGTTTGAGGTTTGATTAATCATAGGTTGACCTTAGAAGTAGGTCATTTCGGATACATAAACCGAATGTTTATTTTACATGTGATTGGTCTGTTCTTCGACCAGTCTTAGGTCTTCTTCGACTAGTCCTAGACTTGCTTCGACCAGTCTAAGATATTCCTCGACCAGTCATAAGTTTGTTACATATTCCAGATAAAATCTGTTAGCCTTCGACTAGTCCAGGAATCTGTTCGACCAGTCGTAGGAATAGTGTCGACTGATCTTCGACCAGTCGTACAACCTTCGACTCGAAGTCCAGCGAAGGTTTACAGGACCTATGACCAGTCGAAGGAAACCTACGACCAGTTGTAGGTGACCTACGACCAGTCGTAGGAGGGATACAACTAGTCGTAAAATGGTCATAGTATATCCCGCCGGATTTTTCAAATATATGTTACTACTTCGACTAGTCGAAGAGCACTCTAGACCAGTCGAAGACTCGATCTTCTCACCTATAAATAGTGCACGAATCTCAGAAGAAATCATCGATTTAATTATAGTATTCAAGCCAATCTTCGTCGAATTTCTAAGAGATAATTCTGTGCTCCATCTAAGCTAAGTGTGCTTATTTAATATTCCTCTTTCCTTAGCTTTATTTTAATTGATTTTGTTTCTGCTATTCCAATCTGATTTGATAAAGAGGAATTATTAATCCCTTTCTTTGGAATCAAAATCAATTAAGGCAAGCCCTATTTGGTTTAATTTAAAATCTATTTAGAACCATTATAATCGAGTACTGGACATTGAACTTGGACATTCAATCATCTACTTTGATTTGGTTCTACCGGGCTGCTACAACGAAGAAGATATTCAGGTATTTTACATATTGTAAATTCTTTTCTATTATTTTGGTTTCTTTCAAGATTTGCCAAAAAAATCTTGTTATATTGGTTATCTGAGGAGAGCCAGGAAAACTCAGAAGTGGGGTTTTTTAATTGTGTAAGCCCACAGACAAAGACACAATTGTAAGGGTTTTGGGTGAACCTGGGAAAACCTATTTTTAGTGAACGCTAATATCCCCTGTGTGAGGATATTAGGAGTGGAGTAGCTTTTTGTGTAGTTGTTGTTTAACAGTTGGTGAACACACAGGCGAACCACTATAAACCCTTGTGTTGTGGTTGATTGTTTTATTCTTCTATTCTTTAGTTATTCTTTTGTGGGATGTATGTAGGGTGGTGAATGTTGTAATCATTTAATTCAAGCTTTGTGAGAATGTTGTAATAGTGTAGAATTTATTTTCAGCTATTCCTTTTTCAGCTTGAATTTCAATTTCTTTTGAAAGTTGTTCTAGCAAGGATGCCCTGCCATTTTTATGGTGTATGGCTGTCCCTAGAACAATACATTTTTAATTACAAGTTATTTCAATTCAGTTTGTATTTCTTTTTATATTCCTCTTCGATTTGAGACTTGATACAAAGACCTTTCTAGAAATAAGGTTGTCCTACCATAAACTCTGTTTTTGGTGTAAGGTTGTCCTTAGAATAACGTTTGTATCAACCTCTCAAGATCTGAATTTTGAGGTTATTTTAATTTACTGCATTGCGATTTACTTTGGCTATCTTACTCTTTATTATTCCGCTGTTATAAGTTTTTATTTGGCATTGTCCTATTCACCCCCTCTAGGACATATAGCTTGGCCTTTTCAGATTCTAAACAACAAGGGTTCAGTAATACTAACTGGACGTAGAACGTTTGAAAATTGCTATATTATTAGTGAATCCAGCTCATCTAATCAATCGCGTTACATGGTCCATACAGACGAGACTGATTTGTGGCATAAATATCTTGGACATGTACACTACTGAAATCTATATAGATTGAGCAAACGAGAACTTATAAGAGGTCTACCCAAACTACAAAAGTTAGATAAAATATGTGATGAATGCAAGATTGGCAAACAAACGAGGAACTCACACAAAAAGATGAATTCCAATACCACATCAAGACCACTCGAGCTTCTCCATATGGATATTGTAGGACCTACCAAGACGGAAAGTCGAGGTGGCAAAAGATATATCTTGGTAATAGTAGATGACTTTACCAGATATACATGGGTTGTCTTCTTCAGGGAGAAATCAGAAACCTTTGAAGAAGTGAAAGAAAATTTCAAAAGGATTCAAACTGAAAAAGGTTCTCAAGTTAGTAAGATTCGTAGTGATCATGGATCTGAATTTGAGAATAGCGGTTTTGAGAAGTTCTGTAGCGACCAGGGAATATTACATGAATTCTCAGCACCCAAAACTCCACAACAAAATGGAATAGTTGAAAGAAAAAATAGAGTGTTTCAAGAAATGGCTAATGTCATGTTGATCAGTATGAAGCTCTCTAAGAATCTTTGGGCTGAAGCAGTCAATACAGCTTGCTATATCATTAACCGGGTTTACACTAGTAAAGGTAATAATAAAACGGCTTACGAATTGTGGTTTGATAAAAAGCCTACTGTTAAATACTTTCGAGTTTTTGGTAGTAAGTCTTATATTTTACGAGATCGTAAATATCTAGGAAAGTTTGATACTAACAGTGATGAAGGAATCTTTTTAGGATACTCTTTAAACAATCGAGCTTATAGGGTTCTAAACAAAAGGACCGATGTGATTCAAGAGTCCATTAATGTGGTCATTGATGATCACTTAAACACACCAGTCTCAAGTTCAGATAATGATGAAGTACTAATAATTGATAAATCCAATACTTCATCTAATCAAACTGATTCTGAACTAAGGATTGTTAAAGATCATCCAACCACAGATTCTTGAAAACCCTCTCACTGGTGTTCGTACCCGTAGACAACTTGAGGATATATGTAATTACGTATGTTTTACATCTCAGATAGAACCATCTAACATAAAAGAAGCTCTTGCTGATGAAAACTGGATTGTTGCGATGAAAGAAGAACTTAACCAATTTGTGAGAAATGATGTTTGGTATCTCGTACCTAGACCTAAAGATAAACACATCATTGGAACCAAATGGATTTTCAAAAATAAGTCTGACGAGCTTGGCAATATTATAAGAAACAAGGCTAGGCTAGTGGTACAAGGTTACACTCAAATTGAAGGCATTGATTTTGATGAAACCTTCGCACCAGTAGCACGTCTTGAATCAATTAGACTCTTTATATCCATTGCATGTGTTAGAAAGTTCAAGATTTACCAAATGGATGTGAAAAGTGCTTTCTTAAATGGTGATCTGCATGAAGAAGTCTATGTTGAACAACCGATGGGTTTTGAAGATTTCAAAAATACTGATCATGTGTATCGCCTTAAAAAGGCACTTTACGGTTTAAAACAAGCTCCTAGGGCATTGTACGAGAAACTAACAAAGTTTCTATTAAGCCATAATTTTCAAATGGGATGTGTTGATAAGACGTTGTTTATAAAAAAAACATGATGATCACATTTTAATAGTACAAATTTATGTTGATGATATCATTTATGGATCTACCTGTACTAACATGACTATTGAGTTTGTAGATTTGATGAAATCTAAGTTTGAAATGATCATGGTTGGGGAATTAAATTATTTCCTTAGGGTGCAAGTAAAGCAAAAACCTGATGGAATGTTTATTTCTCAATCTAAATATGCTATGAATTTGATTAAGAGATTTGGATTTGAGAATGGTAAGAACTTTGATACTCCTATGAGTACAACTTTGAAACTCTTAAAAGATTCTATGGTAAAAATGTGGATCCGAAATTATATCGGAGTATGATTGGTAGTTTACTATATTTAACTGCTGGTAGACCTGATATCGCTCTAACTATTGGTATTTGCGCTAGATATCAGTCTAATCCTAAAGAGTCACACTTGACTGCTATCAAGTGGATTATACGATATGTCGCAAGTACTGTTAATCTCGGTCTCTGGTATCCTCATGAGACTAGTGTTCAATTAGCTAGGTACTCGGATGCTGACTAGGGTGGTAATCTTGATGATAGAAAATCAACCAGTGGTGGTTGCTTCTATATTGGAAACTGTTTAGTTTCTTAGTTTAATAAGAAACAAAGTTCTATATCACTTTCAATAGCTGAAGCTGAATATATCGCAGCGGGTAATGTGTGTACTCAGCTAGTTTGGATGAAACGTATGCTAAGTGATTATGGAATTAAATAGGATTCTATGTTATTATATTATGATAATTCCAGTGCCATAAATATTTTAAAAAATCCAATTCAACATTCTCGTACTAAGCACATTAACATTAGATTTCATTATATTCAGGAATTAGCAGAAGAAAAGGTTATATCTTCGGAATATATCCTTACCTCAACGTGCTGACATTTTCACTAAACCGCTTGACAAAAGTAGGTTTAACAAAATGAAATTTGATCTTGGCATGTGCATTTTAAAGTGATTATTTATGTTTATTTGTATCATAGTGTATATAATTGCTTGATTTGTTTTCAAATTTTTAAATATAATGCTGGAAATCAGTTTTTCTGGCCGGTACTTGACCAGTCGTGAATCTACACGACCAGTCGTGCTACGACCGGTCGTGTACATCCATGACCAGTTGTGAATCGCGTGAATCACTTATAATTTTTGGAAAATGCTTCTTCTTCTTCATTTCTTCTTCACTCTCCAACGGGCCGACGCACGACCAATAGAACCCATCCTTCAAAATCTTCAAGGTTAGTGCTCTTTTTTGCATTTTTCTTGTAGATTTGAGTCTAGATTTCTTCTATTTGACTCTTGAAGTTTTCTATTTTCAAATTTCGTTGAGATTTAGGGTTTTTCTTGGGTAAAATCTGATTTGAGAAAACACACTTCTCAATCCTTTGTAACTCTCTATTTTTTTGAAGTCCTTGTTACAAATGGCATCTAGAGGTAGAAAAACAACATCTCGTGGTCCTTCTTCCTCTAGATCAGCCCCTATTACTAAACATCATCTTCAGGCTCCCGAGGACGATCCATCCTATGTTTAGGACATCAAATTACATAATGTTATTGTTGAACATCCTGTTGACATTAATCATGTTGCTCCATTTGAGATCCTTCCTATGCTCCAAGCTGTAGGCTGGGATAACTTATTACATTGGGGTAGGCCAACATACCAGTCCATTGCCTAGTCCATGTTTGCATGCATATGTGATTTCTCATTAGAAAATTTATCTTTTAAGATAACCATAAGAGAAGGACCATTTGACGTTGATCGTCATTTGATTTCATCTCTTATAGAAATTCCTGTGAATGATGAGGGCATTCCTATCCATAACTTATTTGAAAAACCCTCAGTATCTGAAAAACATATGCTCACAAAAGATTTATGCAATTTGGATGTTCAATGGACTCATAAAGGGAATGGGCTTCCTTCAAAATGTCTATTACCCAAATACAGAGTTCTTCACAAAATATTTGTGTCTAACTTGTATCCTCGTTCGGGTAATAAATCTGAATTGACTTCCTTCATGGTCCGTGCTCTTCATGCTGTTGCTAGCAGTGCTCATGTTTGTCTATCATCCTTGATTTGTCACTCCATTATTCAGTTTCGACTCCATCCAGGTCACGGTGACATTCCTTTTGGTTATTTGATGACTGTGTTGGCTACGCATATATTAGTCGATATACTGGTTGGAGAGGCCCATATCTTTCATCTGATATTTAACAATTCTAATATCAATAAGATGAAGCTTGACTTCCTTCCTGGTCAAGCTGTTGGTGGTGGCAATGCTGAAGCTGAACATGAGGAAGAAGCTAGTGATCTTCCTCCTAATGATATCAACATGGATGATATATTTGAAGAACTTGAATCTGATTCTGGAAATGATCCAGATTATGAGCCTTCCGAGTTTGATGCACGTTTGCCTGCATTGGAGGATAAATTTGAGAATATGAATGTTAAGATGGAAAACATGTTTGTTACCCATGATTTACAATTCAAGTATAGCGCAAATATCTTAGGTGCTTGAACAAGGTCTTGTATCAACTTGATCCTTCCATCCCTGCTCCTTTCATCTGGTTCAGATTAGTTATTTTAAGTTAGCTGGTCTGTTATAACTTTATTACTCTTGTGTTAGCTTAACTGGTTTTGAGACTGTAGCTATTTTTGACTTAGCTTTGTATATGAATTATGTGGGCTGTTTATGCTAGTTAATCATATCTTGTCTTATTTCCACTCATATATCTCTTTCGTTATTTCTCCTCAGCCATTTGTTCTATGCTTCCTTTGTCCTATTGTGACAAAAAGGGAGAATATGGATATGAATGTGATGTGTGTCTAATGAATGCTTATGTTATGAGGAGGGAGTAGCATTGGATGTTACTCAGGGGGAGTATGTGCAGAAGTGGACTATATGTTATGTTGAATATTGATTTACAAGTTTGCAGGATCATGTATGCTGGTTGATAACAACTGGTACATGATATAACAATTGGTGCATGATTCTTTAATCAGATATTTTGTGTAATGTAACATATCTTGGATGTGTGTTTTGTCACTAATTTGACAAAGGGGGAGATTGTAAGTGCTATAGTTTATAGCCCTTTTTGTTATTAAATTTGTGGTGCCAAAGACACTGTTATGAAGATTGCATCTGTGAAGAACAATGCTCTACTCAAGATCAACTTTGTTTGACAAGCATTGTTCATAAGTCAAGAATCTCAAGAAACTTTCAAGTTCAACCTCAAGATCTCAAGAAGCTTTCAAGTTTGAGCTCCATCAAGACTTCAAGCCTTGCAAATTTCAAAGGTCTCTTGTCTCTAAGTTTTAATGTACTTACTTCACTATTGAGGTATGACTGACCTTAGGTTGATCTTTATAGTAGGTCATTTTGGATACATAATTCATATGTTTTATATATGTGAGTTTAGGCTGTTCTAAGACTAGTCTTGGACTTTGTTCGACTAGTCCTAGCACTGCTTGGACCTGTCTAAGAATTTTCTAGATCAGTCGTAAGTTTGTTGAAAAATTCAGATATTTTTTGTAACGCCCTGAAATTCGGGGGGTCTATTCGACTAGTCATATGAATAGTGTCGACTGCTACTTCGACCAGTCGTAGACCTATGACTCAAAATACAGTGTTGAAATTCAGCTAGCTTCGACTAGTTATGAGTAACCTACGACTAGTCGAAGGAGACCTACAACCAGTCGTAGACCACCTACGACCAGTCGTAAAACTGCCAGATCTTATCGCGCCCAAATTTTTAAATATCTGTTGGTACTACGACCAGTCGTAGAGGTCTTTAGACCAGTCGAAGACGTGATTTGTTCACCTATAAATAGAGCACGAATCTCAGAATTAAATAACAAAATTCAAGCTACTTTAATTCGGCCTTCTAGAGATAAGTCTGTGCTCCATTTTAAGCTAAGTGTGCGATTTAATATTCTTTTTCTTTAGCTTTTCTTATTTGATTTTGTTTCTATATTCCAATCTTATTTGAATAGAGGAATTGTTGTATTTCGTCTTCTTGGAATCAAAATCAAATAGAGCTACGCCTAATTTGGTTTAATTTAAAATCTATTAGAACCTAGAACCATTATAAAGTGAGTATTGGATATTGAACTTTGACATTCAAATCTCTACTCCGACTTGGTTCTTTTAGGCTGCTACAACTAAGGAAAAATTTAAGTATTTTATGTTTGTGTAATTTACTTTCATTTGGTTTTCTTTTGGGATTTGCTAGAAAAATCTCATTGTATTGGTTATCTGAGGAGAGCCAGGAAAACTCAGAAGAGGGGTTTTTTTAATTGTGTAAGACCACAGAGAAAAACACAATTGTGAAGGTTTTGGGTAAACCTGGAAAAGCTATCTTTGATAGTGAACGCTGATATCCCCTGTGTGAGGATATTAGGAGTGGAGTAGCACATGTGGCTGTTGTTGAACAGTTGGTGTACACACAAGCGAACCACTATAACTCTTTGTCTTATGGTTTGAATGCTTGCTTAAGTTTTATATCTCTTTTCATTTAAATTTGTGGAATGTATGTGTGGATGTGAATGTTGTAAAATTTACATTTCAAGCACAGTGGGAATGTTGTAATAATTTAGTTTTAAATTCCAGCAATTTATTTCAATTCCTTGCTATTTATTTATTCCTCTGGTTTGAGTTTTTTATACAAAAGACGTTCTAGAAATAAGGTTGTCCTGCCATAAACCCTTGGTTTTTATGGTGTAAGGTTGTCCTTAGAACTGAATTCGTATCAACCTCTCAATACTTGTTTAGTGAGGTTGCTTTTATTTCAGCATTGTGATTTGATTTAGTTTATTTGGCTATATATCTTTCTTTATTCCACTGTTAAAGTTTTATTTTGGCATTGTCCTATTCACCCCCCCTCTAGGACATATAGCTAGGCCATTTCAACCCGAACTTTAACCTATAACCTATAACCTAAACCTTAACCTCTGAACTATAACCTATTCTCAATTCCCTAAAGTTATAACCTATAACTAAAACCTAAACCCAAACCTAAGCCTATAACCAAAACCTAAACCTTAACCAAAACCTATAATTTAAACCTTTACCTATAACGTATAACCTACAACCTAAACTTATAACCTAAAACCTAACCTTATAAAACCTAAACCTAAACATATAACCTAAACCTAACCCTAAAACCTAAATATATTCTCAAATCCCTAAACCTAAACCTACACCTAATCCTAATCTCAACTCCTTAACCTAAACCTAAACTTGAAAACCCAAACCTAAACCCAAACCCAATTTCCAAAACCTAAACCTAAACCTATTCTCCATTCCCTAAAGCTATAAATTATAACCTAAACCTAAACCTATAACCTAAAACCTAAACCGAAACCTAAAACCTAAATATATTCTCAAATCCCTAAACCTAAACCTACACCTAATCCTAACCTCAACTCCCTAACCTAAAATTAAACCTAAACTTGAAAACCCAAACCTAAACATATCCTGAACATGAACCCGAACCCGATTTCCTAAACCTAAACCTTAACCTATTCTCAATACCCTAAAGCTATAACCTATAACCTAAACCTAAACCTAAACCAATAACCTAAACCTAAACCTAAAACCTTAACCTAAACCTAAAGCCTAAATGTATTCTCAAATCCCTAAACCTAAACCTTAACCTATTCTCAATTCCCTAAACCTTAACCTATAATCTAACTCAAACCTAAGCCTATATCGTACACTTATAACCTAAAACCTAAATGTATTCTCAAATCCCTAAACCTAAATCTTAACCTATTCTCAATTTCCTAAACCTTAACCTATAACCTAACTTAAACATAAACCTATAACCTACACTTATAACCTAAAACCTAAATGTATTCTCAAATCCCTAAACCTAAACCTACACCTAATCCTAATTTCAACTCCTTAACCTAAACATAAACTTGAAACCCCAAACCTAAACCCGGTCCCAAACCCGATTTCCTAAACCTAAACCTTAACCTATTCTTAATTCCCTAAACCTTAACCTATAACCTAACTTAAACCTAAACCTATAACCGACACTTATAGCCTAAACCTAAACCTATAACCTAAACCTAAAACCTAAATGTATTTTCAAATCCCTAAACCTAAACCTACACCTAATCCTAATCTCAACTCCTCAACCTAAACCTAAACTCTAAACCCCAAACCTAAACCCGAACCCAAACCCAATTTCCTAAACATAAACCTTAACCTATTCTCAATTCCCTAAACCTTAACCTATAACCTAACTTAAACCTAAACCTAAAACCTACACTTATAACTTAAACATAAACCTACACCTAAACCTAAAACCTAAATGTATTCTCAAATCCTTAAACCTAAACCTATACCTAATCCTAATCTCAACTCCCTAACCTAAACCTAAACCTAAACTTGAAAACCCAAACCTAAACCCGATACTGAACCTGAACCAGAACTTGATTTCTTAAACCTAAACATTAACCTATTCTCAATTCCTTAAAGCTATAACCTATAACCTATAACCTATAACCTAAACCTTAACCTATATATTAAAACCTAAACCTAAACCTAAACTAAAACCTAAATGTATTCTTAAATCTCTAAATGTAAACCTACACCTAATTCTAATCTCAACTCCTTAACCTAAACCTAAACTTGAAAACCTGATCCTGAACCCAAACCCAATTTCCTAAACCTAAACCTTAACCTATTATCAATTCCCTAAAGCTATAACTTATAACCTAAACCTAAACCTATAACCTAAAACTTATACCTAAATGTATTCTCAAATCCCTAAACCTAAACCAACACCTAATCCTAATCTCAACTTCCTAACCTAAACCTAAACCTAATCTTAAAAACCCAAACCTAAACCCTATCCCGAACCCAAACCCGATTTCCTAAACCTAAACCTTAACCTATTCTCAATTCCCTAAAGTTATGGCCTATAACCTAAACTTATACCTAAAACTTAAATGTATAGTCGAATCCCTAAAACTAAACCTTAACCTATTCTCAAATCCCTAAACCTAACCCTATAAGCTAACTTAAACCTGAACCTATAACCGACACTTATAACCTAAACCTATACCTATAACCTAAACCTAAAACCTAAATGTATTCCCAAATCCCTAAACCTAAACCTACACCTAATCCTAATCTCAACTCCTTAACCTAAACCTAAACTTGAAACCCCAAACCTAAACCTGAACCCGAACCTGATTTCCTAAACCTATACCTTAACCAATTCGTAATTCCCTAAACCTTAACCTATAACCTATATTAAACTTAAACCTATAACCTACACTTATAACGTATAACCTAACCTTAACCTAAACCTAAACCTATAAACTAAAACCAAAATCTAAACCTAAAACCTAAATGTATTCTCAAATCCCTAAACCTAAACCTACACCTAATCTTAATCTCAACTCCTTAGCCTAAACATAAACTTGAAAACCCAAACCTAAACCCGAACCCGAACCCGATTTCCTAAACCTAAACCTTAACCTATTCTCAATTCCCTAAACCTTAACCTATAACCCAACTTAAACCTAAACTTGAAAACCGAAGCCAAAACCCGATCCCGAACCCAAACCCGATTTCCTAAACCCAAACCATAACCTATTCTCAATTCCCTAAAGCTATAACCTATAACCTATAACTTATAACCAAAACCTAAACCTATAACCTTAACCCAAAACTAAAACCTAAACCTAAACCAAAACCAATACCTATAACCTTAACCTAAACCAAAACCTATAACCTAAACCTAAACCTAAACCTATAACCTATAACCTAAACTTATAACCTATAACCTAACCTTAACCTAAACCTAAAACTAAAACCTAAACCTATAACCTAAACCTATAAACTAAAACCTAAACCTAAAACCTAAATGTATTCTCAAATCCCTAAACCTAAACCTACACCTAATCCTAATCTCAACTCCCTAACCTAAACCTAAACATAAACTTGAAAGCCCAAACCTAAACCCAATCCCGAACCCGAACCCGATTTCCTAAACCTAAACCTTAACTTATTCTCAATTCCCTAAAGCTATAACCTACAACCTATAACCTAAACCTAAACCAAACCTAAACCTACAACCTTAACCTAAGCCCAAACCCTAAACATAAACCAAAACCTATAACGTTAGCCTAAACCAAAACCTATAACTTAAAACTTAACCTATAAACAATAACCCATAACCTAAACTTATAACCTTAACCTAAACTTATAACCTAAACCTAAACCCATAACCTAAGCCTATAAACTAAAACCTAAAACATATACCTAAACCTAAAAACTAAATGTATTCTTAAATCCCTAAACCTAAACCTACACCTAATCCTAATCTCAACTCCCTAACCTAAACCTAAACCTAAACTTGAAAACCCAAACCTAAACCCGATCCCGAACCCGAACCCGATTTCGTAAACCAATACCTTAACCTATTCTCAATTCCCTAAAGCTATAACTTATAACCTATAGCCTATAACCTAAACCTAACCTAAACCTATAACCTAAACCTAAACCTAAACCTAAAATCTAAATGTATTTCCAAATCTCCAAACCTAAACCTACACCTAATCCCAATCTCAACTCCCTAACTTAAACCTAAACTTGAAAACCCAAACCTAAACCTGATCCCGAACCCGAACCCGATTTCCTAAACCTAAACCTAAACCTATTCTGAATTTTCTAAAGCTATAACCTATAACCTATACCAAAACCTAACCTATACCTATAACCTTAACCTAAACCTAAAACCTAAACCTAAACCTAAACCAAAACCTATAACCTTAACCTAAACCAAAACCTATAACCTAAACCTTAACCTATAACCTATAACCTAAACTTATAATCGATAACCTAACCTTAACCTAAACCTAAACCTATAAACTAAAACCTAAACCTAAACCTAAAACCTAAATGTATTCTCAAATCCCTAAACCTAAACCTACACTTAATGCTAATCTCAACTCCTTAGCCTAAACATACACTTGAAAACCCAAACCCAAACCCGAACCCGATTTCCTAAACCTAAACCTTAACCTATTCTCAATTCCCAAAACCTTAACCTATAACCTAACTTAAACTTAAACTTGAAAACCCAAGCCTAAACCCGAACCCGAACCCGATTTCCTAAACCTAAACCTTAACATATTCTCAATTCCCTAAAGCTATAACTTATAACCTATAACCTAAACCTAAACCTATAACCTTAACCTAAACCTATAACCTAAACCTAAACCTAAACCAATACCTATAACCTAAACCTAAACCAAAACCTATAACCTAAACATAAACCTAAAACCTATACCCTATAACCTAAACTTATAACCTAAAACCAAAACCTAAACCTATAACCTAAACCTATAAACTAAAACCTAAACCTAAAACTAAACTTAAACCTAAATGTATTCTCAAATACCTAAACCTAAACCTATACCTAATCCTAATCTCAACTCCCCAACCTAAACCTAAACCCGATCCCGAACCCGAACCCAATTTCCTAAACCTAAACCTTAACCTATTCTCAATTCCCTAAAGCTATAACCTATAACCTATAACCTATAACCTATAACCTAAACCTTAACCTATTCTCAATTCCCTAAAACTATAACCTATAACCTATAACCTATAACCTATACCTAAACCTTAACTAAAACCTATAGCCTAAACCTAAACCTCTAACCTATAACCTAAACTTATGACCTATAACCTAACCTTAACCTTAACCTAAATCTATAAACTAAACCTATAAACTAAAACCTATAACCTAAACTTATAACTTATAAACTTAACCTATAACCTAAACCTTAACCTATAACCTATAACCTATAACCTATAACCTAAACTTATAACCTATAGCCTAACCTTAACCTAAACCTAAACCTATAAACTAAACCTATAAACTAAAAGCTAAACCTAAACCTTAACCAAAACCTATAACCAAAACTAAACCTATAACCTAAACTTATAACCTATAACCTAACCATAACCTAAACCTAAACGTATAAACTAAACCTACAAACTAAAAACTAAACCTAAACCTTAACCAAAACCTATAACCTAAACCTAAACGTATAACCTATAACCTATAACCTATAAACTTATGACCTATAACCTAAACCTAAACCTAACTTTAACCTTAACCTTAACCTAAGCCAAAACCTATAACCTAAACCTTAACCTATAACCTATAACCCATAACCTAAACTTATAACCTTAACCTCAACCTAAAACCAAAACCTAAACCTATAAACTAAAACTTAAACCTAAACCCAAACCTAAAACTTAAATGTATTCTCAAATCCCTAAACCTAAACCTACACCTAATCCTAATCTTAACTCCCTAACTTAAACTTAAACTTAAACTTGAAAACCCAAACGTAAACCTGATCCCGAACCCGAACCCGATTTCCTAAACCTAAACCTTAACATATTCTCAATTTCCTAAAGCTATAAACTATAACCTATAACCTAAACCTAACCTAAACTTATAACCTTAACCTGAACCTAAAACCTAAACCTAAACCTAGAACCTAAATATATTCTCAAATTTTCAAACCTAAACCTACACCTAATCCTAATCATAACTCCCTAACTTAAACCTAAACCTAAACTTGAAAATCCAAACCTAAACCCGATCCCGAACCTGAACCCAATTTCCTAAACCTAAACCTTAACATAGTCTCAATTCCCTAAGGCTATAACTTATAACCTAACTTAAACCTAAACCTATAACCTAAACCTAAAACCTAAATGTATTCTCAAATCCCTAAACATACACATAAACCTAATCCTAATCTCAACTCCTTAACCTAAACCTAAACTTGAAACCCCAAACCTAAACCTGAACCCGAACCTGATTTCCTAAACCTAAACCTTAACCTATTCTCAATTACCTAAACCTTAACCTATAACCTAACTTAAACCTAGACTTATAACCTAAACCTAAACCTATAATCTAAACCTATAACCTAAATGTATTCTCAAATCCCTAAACCTAAACCTACACCTGATCCTAATCTCAACTCCCTAACCTAAACCTAAACCTAAACTTGAAAACCAAAACTTAAACCCGATACCGAACCCGAACCAGAACCTGATTTCTTAAACCTAAACCTTAACCTATTCTCAATTCCCTGAAGCTATAACCTATAACCTATAACCTAAACCTAAACCTTAACCTAACCCTAAACCTATAACCTTAACCTAAGCTAAAACCTATAACCTAAACCTTAACCTATATCCTATAACCCATAACCTATAACCTGAACTTATAACCTATAACCTAACCTTAATCTAAACCTAAAACCTAAACCTAAACCTATAACCTAAACCTATAAGTGTAGGTCATAGGTTTAGGTTTAGGTTAAGGTTGTTTTTCTTATCATTTGTCTGGATCACCTCTCATATGTTCTCTCTCTTTCCATTTATTTTTTTCCATAGGATTGTTTGTGTTTAGATGGGTGCAGTTTATGTTTAGATGAATATAGTTTATGTCTAGATGAATTTACGTAGTTTGGGTTTAGATGGATGTGAATATGAATGTGAATATGATGAAATATATTATATAACAGGTGTATATCATGAAGAATATGATGAATTATATTGTAACAAGTGTATATCAGGAATTTTAATATAATTTATATTATATATATATATATATATATATATATATATATATATATATATATATATATATATATATATATTAAAGAGAAATGCTCCAATGCTCTCAAAGCACTCTAACTTCTAGTGCTCCTGGTTGCATTTAGATACTTGGACAGTCCAATCCATTGATCTAAAAAGCTTTTAGTGATGAAATATTTCGTAGCTAAAAGTCTCATCCACATTTTTTAGCTACGACAATTTTCGTAGCTAAAAATAAACCTTTAGATTTTTTTTCAAAAATTCTTTACAGCCATTAGCGATGAAAATTTTCATAGCTAAAAGTCTCATCCACGTTTTTTATCTACAAACATTTTTGTAGCCAAAAGTAAGCCTTTAGATTTTTTTCAAAAATTGTTTACATCCTTTAGCGATGAAACTTTTCGTAGCTAAAAGTCTCATCCACGTTTTTTAGCTATGAAAATTTTCATAGCAAAAAGTAAACCTTTCTACTTTTTCAAAAATTGTTTACAACCTTTAGCGACGAAAGAAACTTTTCATAGCTAAAAGTCTCATACGCGTTTTTTAGCTACGAAACTTATCGTAGCTAAAAGTAAACCTTTAGATTTTTTTCAAAAATTGTTTACAGGCTTTAGTGATGAAACTTTTCGTAGCTAAAAGTCTCATCTACGTTTTTTAGCTATGAAAATTTTCGTAGCTAAAAGTAAACCTTCGATTTTTTTCAAAAATTATTTACAGCCTTTAGCGACAAAAATTTTCATAGCTAAAAGTCTCATCCGCGTTTTTTAGCTATGCAAATTTTCGCAGCTAAAAGTAAACCGTTTGATTTTCTTCAAAAAGTGTTTACAGCCTTTAGCGACGAAAATTTTCATAACTAAAAGTAAACCTTTCGATTTAAAAAAAAAATTATTTACAGCATTTAGCGACGAAAAATTTCGTAGCTAAAAGTCTCATCCACGGTTTTTAGTTACGAAAATTTTCGTAGCTAAAAGTAAACCCTTTGATTTTTTTGGAAATTTGTTTACACCCTTTAGTGATGAAAATTTTTATCAGTAAAAGTGATTTTTAGCTACAAATTTACCATTTCGTCGATAAAAACCCTCTTTCTTATAATGTGACGATGAGGCTTACGCGACGGAGCCGGATTTCATAGACAAGGAGGAAGAGTTCTCTTACATGTAGCTCTCAAGTGGGTCTGTGTAGACCTAGAGCTACGTCACCGGGATTATAGGGATAAGGAATACTTGGACCCTTTATGTTTTGTCATTTTGTAAATTTTGGAAACAATACATGTAAATATTCAGCCCAGTTATATACTTATACTCTGGAGTTGTAAATCGCTTACTTATTCAAATATGCATGTCACAGTCTTCCGCTTGCTTAATCAAATTACCTCTGGAGTATGATATGTTATTTTGGTGTAATCTCACTCATGTTTAATGCACTAATATGGACAACATTTAAACATCATTATCTATGTTACAGAAGTGATGCGTTGGATCTCGGGAGTTGAGCTTTGCTCGACCCTCGAAATTTAGGGTGTTACAGATGTATATGAGGCTTATGTGATGAGGCCCATTGTGATGCATTTGAGGGTCAGGCAATGGAGCCCATTGTGATGTATGTTAAGTCCATGTGAAAGGTCCATCATGATGTGTATTAAGCTCTTGCGTGAGGCCCATGGTGTTGTATATTTGGCCCTTGTGTGAGGCCATAGGTCCACTATATGTTAGGCTTTATGTGGCCATTCCTTGGGGACAAGGTTGGTTAAATGTCTACATTATCGAGGTTGATTGTCGATGCTGATTATTGCTATCGATTATAAATATGTGACAGTATAGCATTATGATACATGACCATATGCATCATCTGCATGTTTGTTATGAGGTGTGGTTGACCATTGCAGATGTTATTAGGCAGGTTGTTTATGGGACTCCCTGATAGGCGGAGTTGCCCTACATGAGAGCACGGTATGTGTAGGATTGATGCATGGCTGGATTGTATGATTCATGCATCTTACATTGTATATTGTGATTACTGTACGCCCTAGTGACATCAGAGTCATAGCCTCCACAAGCATATCATAGATGGTTAGATGGGACACTCTAAATCTGTTCTAGCATCGGGCCGCCATAGATGGCCCTAGGTGAAAATTCGTAAACCCTCTTGGTACCAGAGGACGCCCTAACATCGAGATCAAGTGGATACATGAGTGCCCGAGTGTCGAATACAAGGAGGCCACATCTCTCACTGTGTCATGGTCGGCTAGGAGGGGGTGTGGCCTTACCCGCCCAAGGGTATGGGGCATAGCTAGGCTGAGTTTGACCAGCTCGTGAATGGGTCCACTATCGACGTATCAGGTAGATATTGGTTGACTACTGTCAAGGCAGATAGTGTGGTCTCTTCCAGTTGCATGGTCGTGTGTCAGTGGGTGGCAATTGCATGTAAAGTGTACTAGACTCTGGTGATGATCCCAGGGATGTACAATACTGATATGTGAACTTATTGAGTAGGAGTTGCATATTCACTCATTCATTTATTCATTCACTATCTACTCGGGTTAGTGGTGCGCAACTATTTGTTATGTGTACCTTCGCAATGGCCACGATTTCGGTTGGGGCGTGCAACTAACCTGAGATCAGGAGTCTACCACATTGAGTCTGACTATCCAAATTCAGGTATGTGACTAGTTTGGATAGAAGTCTGTTGTGATGGACCCCATAGTTAGCGATACTGCGTACTATCATCCTGACTTCACACTCTAGCTTGGTCATTTCATTCGTATCGCATATTGTATTACATCCGCAGGCATATAGCATTTTGGGTTGATATGTTTCTGCACTTATATGGCCTAGAAGGACTCAGTAGGATTTACATATTGCATTGTACCCTTGACATCTGATATTTGGCTCTCTATGACTTCTTATTTGCATAGCGGATCTGTATTATGTACTCTGATATCGTATGATTCATCATCTTGCCAGTATTTTCGATATTGTATGATTATAGCATTATATTAGATACTTGACACTTATCTTGTGCACATACTTACACCGCCCTCTAAGCTTTCTATAAGCTTATGCATGATAGATGCGTGCAAGTGGCATTAGGTTGCAGTGGCTTTAAGCTTAGAGCGTGCAGCTGACTTCTGGAGCTTTGATTTCGATATATGTATTTCCCATTTAGCACTGTATTCAATTGTTTATATTAGTGGATATGTGATGATGACGTTGCCTTTGTGATTTGAGTAAACTTGTGGTTATGCTTCTTATGAGATAAATGTACATTAGAAAATCCTCCTTATAGGATCCCAGGATCCGAATCTGGCATATGGGCGTTGGGAGCCGAGAATGGGGTACTACGGAGGCTGTCAGCATCGGATTCAGCGATCGAAAATTATGAAGGGACCCACCGTCCAGGGTCTAGATGGTGTGGGTATAACACATACATCATGTGGGACCCACCGTCCATGGTCTGGATGGTGTGAATTTCACACGTACATCGTGGTGAGGTCCACGGACAGACAAGGTGGATACAACATATATATCATGTGGGACCCACCATCCTTGCTGCTAGTTAGTAGGGCCACCACGCACATGTCAAGGTGGGTCCACACGTGTGGCCCACCAGCTTTACGTACAGGATGGTATTTGTATTTCTCTTCACCTAGGCCCATCCAAGCGGTCAGGCAGGTGGCCTGCTGCTGGAGGCAAGCAAGGTGGACCCCACAGGTGGATGACATGGTTATACAATACATACTTCACGGTACAGTCCACTAGGGAGGGACACGAAGCCCTGAGAGCAAGCCATTCTTTGTGTTTTCCTTCATCCGGGCTAGCCGAAAATGGGCAGCAAGGTGGGCACCATAAACTGGTCGTCTCGAAAAATCTGGACAATCTGGATTGTTGATCACATCAGGTGGGCCACACACACATCATCATCATAAAAAAAAGGAGAAGGGGAGAGAGAGAAAGAGAGAAGAAGAGATAGAGACGTGTAATGGAGGGGCTCCGCCACTATGAGCCCCCCTAGGATCTACAACATACATCAAGATGGGTCTCATCCATGTGTGGGCCCATAAACAAAATCAAGGATGGAGATTTCCTTCCCACCATAAATCAGGGCCTAAATAGCCCCTATACATGCTAGATCTCAAAGAAAACATCATGATGGGGTCCATAGAGAATGGCCCCTTCATGGTACATGCATGCAAACTTGGTGGGCCATTGCCCACACCTAGGCACCAAGATGGCATCTCCACCATTGATTGGTGGGATCCCACTTGTCCCATGCACAAAAATAAACAAATCTATCCTAAGGAAACACCCACCTTTTCTTCTTCTTCCTCCCTAATGCTTCAATGCTCCTATGATGCACTTTTAATGGTGGAGATGGGTTTTTTATGGTTGGATTAGTTGGGAATATAGGTGGAAGAGGGCTAGATTTTGGAGATGGGTTGGGACGTCCATGGCTTCTCTAATAAGGGAAAATGAGAAAATGAAGAAGGAAGAAAGGAAGGGAAGGAGAGTTGTAGTGGTGTGATGATTACATTGTAATCATGATTTGTAAGATGATAATGACTTGTGTAAGTCAAGGGAAAGAGAAATGAATCATTGTTTGTAAGAGGCATGGGCTAGGGTAACATCATCCCACCCTAGGTAGGCTAGGGTGATGTCACCATCATGATTACTTGCTAGGAAAAAGTGACATCTAGGATAGGTGGGTCCCACAACGTACAATCAACGGCCAGGATAATGCGCGGGCCGAATCTTTCAATTTAAGCATCGCATTGACGCACAAGACGCGGTATTGGAACCGCAGCGATGACGTGGTCGCAATGATATAGGTCTCGGGTTGAGTCAGCTTGGGTTTATAGGATGTGACTTAAGGTTGTGCGCAAATGCTATTTACAAGTCGCGAGTCACTAAAATTCGACCGAGAGGACCGCGGGATCCTACGGAACAGAATGATACTAGGACACAGGCCTGACAGTTCTCCCCTCCTAATAAAAATTTCATTCTCAAAATTTAATATCACGCAGAACAAAGCAAGAAGGAAGAGAAAACATAGCATCGTCTATGGATATATCAATCGATACAATATAAAGCATAATAAAAAAAAGATGGGGATAGGGCTCTCTAATCTCAACCTTACACTCCCAAGATGCCTTATCTACACTATGATGACCCTTACTAAAACTCGGATCTTGGATCGAAAACGATCAAAACTGGGATACCTCGCAGCCTCACTATCTCATCAATGATTAATCTATTAAGATGGTCCTAAGGCCTAGACGCGCAAATCGTCGATGACTCCTGACGACTGAGGGTCTTACTGGGGAGGTGTATGTCCCCTCCATGGTTGTTGTTGCTACGGTTGTTACTGGGGTTTCAGCGGCAAGTATTGCCGTCACTGCTGCCGCTAAGGAGGCTACTGCTGAGGATAAGGACACTTGTGCCTACGATGCTCCGTCCCACCACATCCGAAGTAAACCCTTAAGAATGGTCTCAGAGGTGGTGCTGAATGTGTTGCTAGTGTTCGAAAGGATGGACAGTTCCTGTGCCTCTGCGACCACCGATGCCGCTGTTGCTGGGAGCTATTAGAGGGGGCCTTCCTCTTCTGGTCTCCTCAGTGGTCATAGACCCTCTGTGAATCGACCCATTCTACCTCATAAATTTGGGCCTTCTGTACTACCTGCTTAAAAGTCGGGAGCATGTGTTTGACAACATGGCTCCTGAGGTCAAAATGTAAGTCGTTCTCAAAATGGCGAGCCTTCCGTCCCTCATCATTAAGCAGATACAACGTGAACCTCAATAGCGCGACGAAGCGAGCCTTATACTAGGACACTATCATGTTCACCTATGTAAGAGTCTCAAACTCAAGTGTGCGCTACTGTCAGATGTGGTCATGTAAAAACTTCCGGTCAAATTGGTCTATGAAATCCCCCCACGTCCATACGAACTTAGCTCCTGCCACATGAGAGACCGATACACACCAGTGCTCGGCCTCACCCTGAAGTAGATACATCACCAACAAGACTCGCTGCTGAGTCGTATATTGCATGGTCTTAAAAATCTTCTCCACCTGGGAGCGCCACTTCTCTGCCACAGTCAAATCGGGCTCTCGCTGAAATCGCAGGAGATCGAGCTGAAGAGAGTCCCGCAATAGGACACTCGCGCGCTCCTGCTCTGCCTACTCTTGGGCCTCAGCAGGGTGCCTGCCCTACCCATGGAGAGCAACTATCACAACCTGGAGCATCCTTCACAACTGATCGGCACTAACTAACACGGTACGGGTGGCACTAGTCTCAAACGGGGGCGTAGGGTCTGTAGGAGTCTCGGGTGCAGGAATAGCTTAGCTCTCTCTCTCAGGCATCATGTCGTAAGGAAAGGGATGAGGACCTATTAGCCTTGAGCACTCTTGAATGCACACATAATAGGGAGCTATATCGGAAGGTTACGAACTCTGGATCTAACCGTCTAAAGTTCATAGCAGATATACGATGTTAGCCTCATGTATTTGTAAGTTATGCTCTGATACCAACTCTTGTCACGCCCCAAACTCAGAAACCGGGCTCACAAAATTTTCGTTCGCCGAATCTCTACCACAAAATATCCTCATCTGACATATGAGTGTCGACAGCCTCTGTAGTATCCCATTCTCAGCTCCCGACACTCATATGTCAGATTCCGACCTGGGATCTACAAGGAGGATTTTCAAAATGAACTTTTTCTATAAGAAGCATAACCATAGCATAACCCAGACATAATTAACAACATCACCACATATCCACTACAATAAAAAAACTTTGAGTACAATGCGGAAGGGAAATACAAGATAGGTATCAAAACTCCAGAAGCTCTGCCACACGCTCCTGCCTCAGCTCGACTATGATCTATCGACACCTGCACGCATCTATCATGTATAAGCTTATAAAAAGCTTAGAAGGTAGTGTACGTGTGTGTGCAATGCAGTTACCAAGTATACAATACAAGTCCATAAATCATTCAACATCGGAAATACTGGCAAGTTCATACAATATCAAAGTAAGCAGAAATACTGACAAGTCCATGAGTCATACAATATCAGAGTAAGCAGAAATACTTACAAGTCCATAAGTCATACAATATTAGAGTAAGTAGAAATACTGACAAGTCCATGAGTAATATCAGAGTATACAAAAATACTGACAAGTCCATGAGTCAGACAATATCAAAGTATGCGATGCAAAACGGCTATGCAATGCGGGGTCGTGGTAAACCAAATGCCATGTACTGGGGATGCAATGCAATATGCAGTGTGAAAGAAATGACCAAGCTAGAGTGTGAAGTTGGGATGATAGTACGTAGTATCGCAGGCTATGAGGCCCATCAGAAGGGACCTCTATCCAAACCAGTCCCATAACTAAATTTGGATAGCCAGACTCAATGTGGTAAACTCCTGAACTCAGGTTAGTCACACTCCGAAACCGTAATCCTGGCCATTACGAAGGTACACATAACGATTTGGTTGCGCACCACAAACCCAAGTGGATAGTGAATGAATGAATGAATGAGTCAAATGCTAATTACGTAACTCCTGCTCAGTAAGTCCACATATCAGTACTGTACATCTCCAGTATCTTTGACGGGGTCTTATACACTATTCGCTAGCTTGCTGCCCCACCTAAGCTCACAACTGGGCAAGTGAAAGAGACCTCACTATCCGCCTGTCAATATCGGCCCGGCTCGTCGATAGCAGACCCATTCCTTAAGCTGGGTCAAACTCAGCCTAGCTTTGCCCTCTACCCTTGGGCTGGTAAGGCCACACCCCCTTCCAACCGACCACGATATAGTAGTAAGTGCGGCCTCCTGGTATTCGGCACTCAGCGCTCATGCATCCACTCGGTCTCAACGTTGGAGCATCCCCTGGCCACGAGGGTTTAGGGACTTTCACCCATGAACATCCAACGTGCCCATATGCTAGAACTAAACATTTTTTGTGTCCCATCTAGAGATCTATGATATGCCTGTGGAGGCCACGGCCCTGATGGCGGTAAGGCGTACGGTGGTTATATCACAAAATGCAACATACATGAGTCATACCATCCAGTCATGCATCAAACCTGCGTGTACCACGTGTTCATATGGGACAACTCCGCCTCTTAGGGAATCCCATAAACAATCAGCCCAATGGCACATGATATGCTCAATCACTCCTCATAACAAGCATGCGGATTATGCGTATGGGCATGTATCATGAAGTATAGTAAGCATGAATATAATCACATACATCATGGTGGGCTGGTATAAGATGGCCCATGGCCCATATAAGTGAATGGGTGGTGTGCACATCGTCACCCATACATGGTGGGCCTCACACATATAATGGGCCTCATGCATATAATGGGCCTCACACATACAATGGGCCTCATACTTCACAATTGGGTCTCATATAATCATAATGGGCCTAATACAATCATAATGGGCCACATACAATCATAATGGGCCCCATGCAATAACAATGGGTCTCATACAATCATAATGAGCCTCATACAATCACAATGGGCCTAATACAATCACAATGGGCCTCATACAATCAAAATGGGTCTCATATAATCATAATGAGCCTCATTCAATCACAATGGGCCTAATACAATCACAATGGGTCTCATACCATCTCAATTGGGCTTGCATCATGATGTTATACTAGCACATACTCAGTGACTGTTACTGAATAAAGCATACTGGCATGGCTATAAACAATCGGCCTATATATATGGCGGGGTCCATAGAAGGATAACGGATATATTCCATAACATTAATAGTGAATATGCCTAATTTGATACCACATATTCTTCCATCTATGGCAAGGGGTGATAATGTACTCTCCTCATATCAAGGATAGGCCTAGATGACCTACTCATATCGAGAGTGGGGCCAAGAACAACGAGTGGGTTTCCTCACCTGCTCCATTACATAGTAAACTAGGCTTCCTAAGGGGCCCAATAAGCATAAGATGGGCTCTACAAGTCATGGTGGAAGCACAATCCATAATGGGGGCCCAACAATTGGGGGTTAGCCCAATAAAGTGAGATGGGTCATACTAATAAAGGTAGGGGCCCAACAGTTTGGGGTTAGCCCAATAAAGTGAGATGGGTCATACTAATAACAGTAGGGGCCCAACGTTTTGGGTTAGCCCACTAAGAGGAAATTAGAATGGGCCTAACAACAGGCCCTAGGGAAGATTACAATGTGGACATTTAACCATTAATGCTCTTACAATGTAGACATTTAACCACCATTGCTTCCAAGGCTTGGCCCATTAGAATCTATCTTATAATGGGGTCCATGGTCTTTATACTGACTAGGAAAATGAATGGGCATCATAATCATCATCACATATATCATGGTGGAATTGCACATCACAATTGGGCCTTATCACATAGGCCTCATATGCACCACAATAAGCCTCATCACAATGGCCCTATGTACATCACAATGGGCCTCACACAAGGGCCCACTATTAGAAAATCAGGCAAAGGCTACTGTGATGGAGTTTTTGGTTATTGTTTGTGGGTTGTGCCTTTAGTTATGCTTATTACGAAATAAACTGATGTTGAAAATCCTCCTCGTAACATCTCAGGATCGGAACCTGGTGAATGGGCGCTGGGAGCCGAGAATGGGGTTCTACAGAGGCTGTCGGTGCCGGATTCGGTGATAGAGAATTTTGTGAGCCCGGTTTTCGAGTTTAGGGCGTGACAGCTACTGATAAAATCCATAGCTAGAGGCCTATGGCTACGGTTATAGTCCATAGCACGACCGTAGCCATAGGTCTTAAAGCTATGGCTACAGATTTAATTTGTAGCCATAGAAACAATAGGTACAGATTAAATCCGTAGCAATACTATCTGTAGCTCTAAAGTATATACAGCTATGGATTATATCTATAGCTAAAAGTAGAGCAAGCACCATAACAATAGGCTAAAATTAGTAACAGCTACAGTTTCGAGATAAAGGGTTACGGTTAATAGCCGTAGCTACTGCCTATTTTTAAAAAATAATAATAATTAAATATAATATAATAATGACATATCTTACCATTGTAGTACATGCCCTGATAGATCAACTCATAAAAGATAATATAGATAAAGACTTCATAGCTAAATCATTCATTCATTCATTTAAAAATACAATCATTCATTTTAATCCATTTACAAAAGTACAATGCCAACATAATAGTTATATGTCTATTTAAATTTCTCACTGACAACAAGATCCAATGCCTTCTCGCAGCCAAATAGCTTCTCAACAATCGCAAGCGAGAACTTCATGGATGTGCCTCTACTAGTTATCAATTTGCCATCAACTAACACCCTATTCTCAACTTCGTTTTGATCCGAAAGCTTGCTGCACATGGCTAAAAATCAATTTCATCATATAAACAATGTAATCATATGAAAAAGTTAAGCCCTAAAACTGAAGAACTAAATTATAGAGAAAAACGACGACAAGATGGCATAAAAAAGAAAGACAATACTCGGGAGCATACACTAATCTTCTCATTTCTGAACAAACAAAATCTGCAACAGCCGAAGACAAAATAAACATTCAACTATTCAAAATACCAACTAATATAGGTATAACAATACCAACTAAATTTGTAAAAATAGAATAGATCAACCATTTCAACTAAACTTAGCCAATGACTTAAGTAGAGTCATTCACATGGTCAAGGTATCCATTAGTAAAAGTTAGGTTAAGTTTAACCTACAGTTATTTTTGAGAGCCAAGGAGAACATGAAGGGGCACACATGATGCACTAATGGATGTCATGCACACATTGCCTAGTAGGTTAAGTTTAACCTACAGTGCTTTGTAGTGGATCGGCCTCATGACAAAATCATACAGACTGGTCTGAACTTAAAAAATCCATGTGAGAATGTGAGTTGTTCAATTCAAGGCACATAAATCAAAACTTAATAGTAGATACTTCCATTATTATAACAAAGTATTCTCAATATGAAATAATTTTGTATATGCAAGTGAAAGATCAAGAACATACGCAACAAGTTCTCTAGTCGTCACTTTTGTAAGGTCCAGCCCTTCATGTGTCTTGGGATCATTTTCTACATAATTTTGGACATAGATGAAGAACTTACGAGCACAACACTTTTCAAATAAGCCCATCAATGGAGATTTGAGGGCCTCCATGTCTATTGTTGGAACCTTGTGAACCTGTTGCAATGATCAGCAAGTGTAGGCGTAAGAACTGCTGAAAGCCAAAGTGATGGCAGAATAGATCATCAACACATTGAAGTTTAACGAACAGAAATGGGGTTCCCTTATTAAATACATAGCCCCCGTCCACAACTTTGAAAGTCGAGCAGAAGCTCAGCTCCTGAGTTCCAACGCATCACTTATGCAACATAGATAATGATGATTGAATATTATTTATATTAGTGCATTAAACATGAGTGGGATTATACCAAAACATATCATACTTTAGAGACAGTTAAATTTCACAAGCGGAAGACTGTAATAGATATATAAAATATATAAACTGTCGCAAGTCTCCAGAGTGTGAACATGTTACCAGGTTAAATATATACATGTATACTCCAAAAATGGACAAAATGAATATACATGGTGTTCCAAAAGTGTAAAATAACAAGTGTAATGGCATCTAATCAGCATCCCTGTAACCCCGTCGATCAGAACATGGTCTACATAGACCCGCCTGATAGCTGCATATAGGAGAAACCCTCCTCATTATCATAAAAGTCCAGCTCCGCCTCAAACACATCGCCATCATCTGAAACTAAAACAGGGTCTGGTGGGTGTTTAAAACACCGTCCCGTAACGTGGGAGTGAGTGATCAACTCAGTGGAACAATAAAGCAAAGGTTAACATGTTCTCAATTCAGTCAAGTAGTAATGATAAAATAATACAATCAAACATCCCTAAGTACTCTAATTAATGCAAGAATGGTATGTATAAATGATGCATGCCCTCGCCTGCACTCCCTCTGCGATCTTCATCTAACGGTCGCGCATGTCAATCACTTCCTCAGTGCTCTGCCCAACGCCAAACGACACATGCAGTACGGTGCATGAACGTGATTATCAAGTTCTTATTAATCCTTTTATACAGCAGGATTGTGAAGTTAAGGTACCTCCCTTATATCAATTCCCAAACAATGATCCATTCTATGGTCGTTAGTCCTAGCAATTCTCATACGATGTTGCGGTTCTAGGTCACTGCAAAAGGGCTCATCACCTTATCAGTGCAGGCCTAGTTTGTACTCTGGTTGCTACGGAAAGACTTGTCGCCTCAACGTAATCTCATAGTACACTCGAGGTCATTACTACTCACACCCTATCAATTGGCAGTCTATTTTCAAAGGCTCGTCACCAACCCGACTAGGGACCACGGCCAGTTTATGCAAGGGTAAGCCGACAACTCAAATACAGTGTCCCATACCACCGTATTCGGCTCACGAGTTTGGATTGCTCACTGGTCACTACGGGGAGGCTCGTCACCCCAGCATAGGCTGACAGCTCGACCACGGTGTCCCATACCACCATGCCCGGCTCATGAGTCTTAGCAGATCGAGGTACCAAGGTTAAAGGGGTTTCCACTGGTAAGTTTGGTACCTTAGGTTCAAGCAGTAGTGTCCATGCATGATGAACATACATCGGGTCAATCGGGTTACTTGACGAGCTCGACTAGCACGAGCGCACATCGAATTGATCGACATAAAGTGCACGAGCACTCCGTGTGGCCTAACCACTGTCGACAACCGAAGTACGGCTCGGGCTCATCGAACACATCCTGTGGGGGAAAACAACCTCAGCCACCAAATCAAAACTTGTTATCGATTGCCTGGACTATTTCATAGTCCTAACCACACTCAGTACCAACAAGAGTTCATGTAAGATAATCACACAGTAAGTAATTCAAATCCTACAACCATTTAAGCATTTTATGAAATACAATATAAATATGAATTCACACATATGCATTTCATAAGTAATCAGACAATATAATATAAGGTACATGGAGGGATTTATGCACATCGTTAAGGTAGTTGAGAACCTTATCTCAATGTCCATATACAATACAATTCACCAATTACTTACTCATAGAGACAATTTATCAAACACTTATACTACACCTATCGACATACATGACATATGTTAATTTTTAACATATACTTAAACAAATCCTTCCGACAAGGAGTTGTCACATACACCATCATCATGCACATACATCCCATAGCCACGGTAGGCACAAATCATGGTTTCATATTCATTCAGTCATTTCAACAAACACTTAAACTACACCCTTCAACATACATGACGTACATCAGTCATAACATGTATTTGGGCGGATCCTTTCATCAAGAAGTTGTTGCAAATGCAACTATCCCCTATCCATGATAGATAATCATGGCAAACACGAATCCTAATTGTACACACATTCAATCATTTCAACAAATACCTAGAATACACTATAGTCAATATAGTTCATATATATCTGAAACGCGAAACAAACGATGCATTTGGCATGTGAAATAGCACCCATGTCAGTAATAAATCATTAATTGACATTGAAATCCTTGAAAACCATAACCTACACATTTATAGTCCGCACCTTTCGCTGGTAGACTCGTAACAAACTCAGTTTTAAAGCTAAGCCTTTGTCTACGGCACCACAATAACCTATATCAGGGAATAGGTCAACTATTTCATCTATTACAATAGTTAGAAACCCTAAGACAAGTTAGGGTTAGGTTTTCTTACCTAAGAACGAGATTGGTATCGCCCGTATAGCGATACAGGAGTGGTGGCTAAGCACGTGGAGCGTCAGGGAAAGATCCCAACATCTATCTCTCACACACTCTCTCTCTTCCTCACTTTCTTCTTCTCTTTTCTCTCTTCTTTCTCTTAGGGTTTGCAAAATTCGTATGGCATATGAGAAGAGTGTTTAAGGTCCTTATATAGGCCCAAGTTTGATGGAAATGGCCCCAGGGAGCATCTGTTTCAGCCCAACGGAGCACTTCTAGTGGCCCCTTTTCAACGTGCGGTTGGACTTAAGCTCCCTGACTATGGATCTAGGTCAGGCTGAGTTTTCGCTCCTATCGGGTTTACAGATCGACCGTGGCAGACCAGTTTCAGTTCAACGGTCACAGGCACTCGATCAGGGCCACAAGTGCATTGCCATGTATGAGATATTTTTTCTAATCCGAGGGTGTATTTGGGTCAGATTCTGACGGTCTAAATCCTTATATTTGGCCCGTAAGTGACACGATTTAGATTACTTAAATTCAGATTTTATTTCTAAAGATATCCATGTTCCTCACACACTTTGCTCCAGGATCAAGTTATGCATTTCTAGACACAATTAATACTTGATTTCTGAGAGAGTTTTCAAGTCCAATAATGCGGTCATAGCTGTATAGTTTTACGGTTATCAGACTTTCGACGTGCGGTCCAGGTCCGATACGGAGTTTCAGTGTGCTCCCAAGAGCAACCAGGTTTAGAGATGGATTCTAGATTTCAGGGTAACGTAGCATCAATGATACTGCACAGTTTGGGTCTTACAAATCATATTTAAAGTGATTAATGCTAATTTCATAAGCACTCTAGTTTAGCACTTGCTAACATTAACCTAATTTCTAAAGGTTTTGGTCTTGGCTGATTTTTGCCTGAGGTGGTAACTGGGCCTTTATAGTTTGTATAGAAAGTGATCTAAGCTATTAATACTTAACTAATTATGCCCTAATTACAACAGAATAAGGTCCTAGGGCAGTTCTACGTCCAAGGATGTCCATTGCCAAGTTGGGAAAAATCTGGGATGTTATAATA
This sequence comes from Magnolia sinica, assembly GCF_029962835.1. NCBI lineage: Eukaryota > Viridiplantae > Streptophyta > Magnoliopsida > Magnoliales > Magnoliaceae > Magnolia > Magnolia sinica. The sequence goes on from NC_080584.1 coordinate 56,440,899, forward strand.
GCTTTGAAGCTTAGGTACTTTGTAACATCGGTATGAATAAGAACCTGAACTAGAGTACCATTCACCATCATGAACTAGACCAACAAATATTACTCAAACAATCTTCATCATACAGAAAATCAATATTCAAGCACATTCAACCCAAGGTGACCAACTGGAATCCTCTATACTTGACCCAACCTAAATTCCAACCTAAGGTGCCCAACCAAAATCCTCTATGCTTGACACAACCCAATCGAACACAACCCTACCCAACCCAAATACATGTGATCATTCCCAATCCTACCTAGCCCGACCCAAATTTGCTCAACCTGAACCCAACCAAAATTCAAATCAGGTTGGTACTCTCCAACCTGAGGAACTTGACAACTTGACCCAAACTCAGGTAGGGTCTTTAGGTTTGGGTCAAGAAAGAGCCTTCGTAGCATTGTAACAGTTGGATTTAATTTAAATAATGGCTGCTTAGAAAACATGTGAAACATTACATATGTTCAATGAATAGAGTTGTTAAAGTTGATTTAGTAATTAAATTCAAACCTCAATAACTATACTATGGATTCTGAATCCAGGGTGCCTAACACAACGTGAGGATTTCAAATCCAGGGTGCCTAACATAACAAGAGGATTTCAAATCCAAGGTGCACATCTCAAGAGCTGAATTTTCTCAATTTATTAAAAAATATGTAAATATGTCATAGCCATTACCATCATAAAGCAAAATGTCAAAGACAATCCATATGTCAACAATACCTTCAGGTTGCTTAGCATTTTCACAGTAGCAGGATTAAAATATAGTTGCGTAGAAGGAAATTTAGGTAATTAGATAGCAGGCAAAAAAGAAAAAGAAAAAGAAAAGGAAAAGGAAAGAAAAGACATGCTTGTAGTAGGAAATGCTCAATGCTGGTGAATGCTAAGCGCAAGTGAGTTTTTAATCAACTACAAGTAGGGGGAATTTTAACATCGGGTTTTTGCATATCATTTAAGGTAGAGACATTGAGTTAGTATGGTAGAACTTGACTATAGCTCTGGCAGATCCAACGAGCAAGTGTAAGATCTTCTGGAGACCCTAGAGGTAGCTTTGGCCCCATATGTGATCCAAGTCGAGAGGGAGATATGGCTATGGCAACCCGCTGTACAAATGAAATGACACTCCACAAGTACTGTCGAGCCATGGTCACAATGCTGTCCCGAAGGTGGATTTTATAAGGGAATTGGAAGGTGATTGTTAGCACAGAGCGCAGGCTAGAAGTGTTTGTAGAAGCATATCCATTTGTGCGATTCACGACAGAGCCTGCTTCAAGACTAGATGCCAAATCCAAGGTCCGATGTGCGCTTAAGCCATCATGCACTTCACCCTATACAAATAGTAATTAGAGTAGGAAAAACAATACAAAAAATAGATGGAGAAAAATAATATCATCCATTTTAATAAAAGATTCAGCAAACAGCCATTCAGTAGATTTATATAAATAGCAATTAGAGTAGGAAAAACAATACAGAAATCCATTTGTAAGTTTCTGACCATTGAGTTCTACATATTCATTATTTTCTAATGGAGAGCCTCAATTGATTTCTCATCATATGATAAGAATTGAAAACAACATTAACTGTTAACTGTGTCATGGAATTGATGATGAAGCACTACTATCTGAAAAAGGAGGGCAGAGAAAAATGTTGTAATAAGCTTAGAGATTACCTGGAGTAACATGGAGGCCTTTGCACAGAGAATGCCTTCAGGCAGTGGGAGAGCATTATCATGGAAAATAGAAATATATTTATGAAGCATTAGTGACATGGGTGCCCATATTCTTGGTTGAATTAATTGCAATTATTACATCTTCGACTACATCTGAATCCAACACTGACCAGCCATCATCATGGAATCCATTGATGGCATCATTGAAATCCCTGCCAAAATTAAGAAAGAAAGAAGAAACTCAAGGTGTGCACACATAATAGAAAATAGAAATATATTGATAACAAGAAAAAACTAAAACAACTTTGTTTCCAGTACAACATAAAAGAACCCCATTTCTCAATTTTTTGAAATTCTACAAAGAACAAATTTTTAAGACCACAAATTATCTTTCTCCATTTTCAATATAGCAATGAGCCAAATGCAGCCTTAACTTCTTCTTCCTTTTTCCCTTTTCCTTATTTATTATTATTATTATTATTTTGTTAAAAGCCCCAAAAGATGTACAATTAAGTAGGTAACACAGATACTCTGTTGTAGATTAGAATTTCTTTGGTGATTATTGATTTCTTTTTCTTCCTTCTTACTACTCCCACGTCATGCATCTGTGAAACATGAATCTTTAGCCACAAAAATAAGAAAAGAATTAATGAAATTACATTATACTTTCTAATGCGAATTTGTAGTAAAATACAACAGCAATTTCTTATCAAATAAAATTAAAAGGAGTAATTGAAATTTCTAAGGCAATCAGACAATTGGCCTATGTTGCAACATGATAAGTAACACCGAAACAAACAGCTAGACAAGGCTTCAAAAAGCTTATATCCCTACAATGTTGAAAGTATGGAGAACAAATCCCAAATCAAAGAAAATGCCTTACCAATCCCAATGCAACTCTATATGTTCTTTCAAAAGATAGTGTTCAAACAAATCTGAATCAGATAGACTAACCAGACTAAGAAAGCAGTCAAAGAAGGCAAAACATGGAAGCAAAGCACCTCTACTAATTCAGTATTATGTACAATTCCACTTCCATGAGAAGGAAATACATCTGATAGGCTTATAGCAATACCGAATTATTATACATATGAAAACATTTTTCTTGTTCAGTTTTTTCCTACTGTTGATTCTTGGCAATTATCCACATTATTTCCTCTTGAAAAGAATCAGCGAATCTGTCACTGGAATTCCTAAAGCTCCCTAAAGCCCCACTATGGCATGAGAATACGAAAGGGTTGTTAAACACTTCTAGAGAAGATTTTCTTACCTAGGTTAGAAAAGGAAAAAAAGACAAGAAAATCATATCGATGGGAAAAATTAAGGATTAAAGTGTAAAAGGGATAGATGCGTGTGACTGAGGGTCAATTGTGACCATATCCAAGCCTCAGAAAGTATAAAAGTATTTGTGAAGAAATCACTAGAGTTTTTCAAGTGCTTGGCAACTTTTCATTAGATATCACCAGATTTTTCAAAAGTTGAGTCTTACCAAGTTGAGTTGTATTCTACTTGCAGAGTAGTTGAATAAGTTTAGACTTGTAATCAACATTCATTGGAAATTTCACTGTAGAAGTTCTAACAGTTTGGAGAAGAAATTTCAAAGAGTAAGAGAGCTCGATAATAATTAATAGACAGAGATTTGTGAAGAAATCAAGTACAGTCCTAAACATCACCTTGTTCCTACAAAAGATGATTTCCTGGCATTTTCGTTTCTTTGACTAAATTGTGTAACTTTAATGAACGAAATCAAATTAAGCGTGAACATTATTTGTTGAATGGTCTCTTGCTACCCATGTCTCAAAAATAATAAGAAAACCTTTAAATTAATTAGAAACACATTTAAATTGTTTGGGGAATTTTATAGAAAACTAAGAAAATATGATAATGTATTAATTTAAAGTTTCACTATCACTTCAAATGTTTTACTTGAGTTTCACAGTCGTTTCGCTCATGTTTTTCTTACTCGTGAGAAACGTTTCACAAGAGGTTTGCTTATGTTGCCGATAAAGTTTTAATACGGGCCCCCATCCTGCATCTGAAAAGCGGTCCATCAGTGGATAAAGCCTAAACAGCTTCTTATCTACATGCGCTTCGAAGAGAACCCTGTGGCCTTGAAATCTACCAGGTGTAATGCCAGGCTGTAGAGCTCTCTCAATGGGAACCTGGGGATCGAGCTCCCGCTTCGTCCTCAGCTCTTGTGCGACGCGCATATTTGGCCTTGTGCCCGATCTTTTTCTTGGACGGGTTGGGCGGTCATGCTCAGCTTCATCTGTGGGAGCCCTCTTCTTTCCCATGAGTAAAAGAAGTGTGGAAAGAGAAAATATGGCCGCCACTAGCTTAAAGAGAGCCACGAGAATGAAACAAAATGGGGGGACAGGATGGGTTGTTGGACATTGAGATTTTTGAGACATAAAGGAGAGTTTATGTGCTCAAATAGAAGGAAATGAGGGAGACAAGAGATCGGTTTGAAAGAAATGATGGGAGGTGGCTGTATAGTGAAGAAGAAGAAGAGGATATGAGAATGGAGGTGTGGATTTGAGGTGAAAAATCAAATTTTTGAGAGCTTGGGGGGGTTTAGAAGCTTAAAAATTAAAGAATGAAGCTAAAAGAGACATAGAGTGGACCCACATGATCATGCAAGGCCCCACACATGTGTACAACGGTCGGCCCGACCGGCCCTGCGCGGCCCAACAGGCCCGCTGCCTGTGGACGGCGATGCATCACTGATCCGGTGATGCCATCACCGGTCACTGGATAGTGGGGCGATGGCTCACCCCAGGGGCAATCCTATTCCCCCTCCCCCCGGGTGTCGGATGTGGGTAAGACCCACCTTGGATCCCCTTGATTTGTGTCGTTTTGGCCCCGAATCCGTTTGAGGCATTTTCGGGTCCTATCTTGAGTATATTCATGTTTTTCAGGTTATTTGAGTGTGGAATACATCGAATTATGGTCTAAACACATCGATTGACAGTCTAAAAAAGGATCAGGGCCATCTCGCATGATCACAGGGGCCTACTGGCCCGATTTCAACTGTTAATTTTGGTGAATTTCATCCATTGGCGAAACTAGGAATCCTATGATGACTGTTTCTACGTTTTATCACACCCTCTTATGTCAAAGTACGTCAGTGTACATCGTGTGACCATAACCCAGGTCCAATTTAATCCAAATCATGCTCTGATACCAACTTATAATGCCTCAAATTTCAAGGGTCGAGCAAAGCTCAATTCCCGAGATTCGTCGCATCACTTATGCAACATAGAAAATGATGATTTAATGTTGTCCGTGTTAGTGCATTAAACATGAATGGGATTAAGCTAAATCAGCATATCATACTCTAGAGAGGATTAAATTTAAGCAAGCAGAAGACTATGATAGATATATAAAACATATAAATTGTTGTAGGTCCCTAGAGTGTGAAAATGTTACCAGGTTAACTATATACATGTATACTCCCAAAATGGACAAAATGAATATACATGTGTGTTCCAAAATATAAAATAACAAGTATAATGGCATCTAGTCAGCATCCTTTAACCCCGTCGATCAGAACATGGTCTACATAGACCCGCCTGATAGCTGCATATAGGAGAACTCCTAGTCATCATATAAGTCAGGCTCCGTCACGTAAGCCTCGTCATCATCTGCAACTACAACAGGGTCTGGTTGGTGTTTTAAAATACCATCCCAGAGTGGGAGTGAGTGATCAACTCAATGGAGCTATAATGCCAAGGTTAACATGTTATCAATTCAATCAAGTAGCAATGATAAAGAAGTACAGCAATCATATCCCAAGTACTCTTGTTAATATAAGAATGGTATGCGATAATGATTTATGCCCTTGCCTACACTCCCTTAGTGACATCATCTCTGGACACGTTCTCTTCCTCGCCAAAGCACAATCAATGCATGTATGATCGTGTTAGCCCAATCCTTAATTAAGTTTATTCAAAAAGCATGTTCGGGAAGCTAAGGTACCTCCCTTTATATTACTTACCCAAACAATGATCCATCTAGGGTCATCAATCATATTTAAGCACGAACAATAGATAGTTCCAAGTCACTATGGAGAGGCTCATCACCTCAGCGCAGGCCTGGTTTATACTCGAGGTTACTACGAAAAGGCTCGTCACCTTAACGTAGACCAAGTATATGCTCGAGGTCACTATGAATGGCACGTCACCTAATCATAGGCCGATAGCTCGAATACAGTGTCCCATTCCATGGCTCACGAGTCTGGGTTGCTCACTGGACACTAGGAGGAGGCTCGTCACACCAGCGTAGGCCGATAGCTCGACCACCATGTCCCATACCACCATGCTTGGCTCATGAGTCTTAGCGGATCGTGGTACCAAGGTTAAATGGGTTTTCATTGGTAAGTGGTACCTTAAATTTAAGCAGTTACGTCCGTACATGGTAAACACACATTTAGGCTAATCAGGTTATTTGACAAGCTCGATTGGTACGAGCGTAAGTAATCCACTCGACATGGAGTGCATATGCACCCCGTGTGGCCTAACCATTGTCAATAGTCACCGTACGACTCGGATTCATCGAAGGTGTCCGTGTGGCAGAGCTAAGTCAGCCACTCGGTCGGAACTTGTTACCAATTGCCTAGACTACGTATCAGTCTCAATCACACTCCAAAATAATAACATTCACATATAGTAGTCATGACAGTATTGAGCAACAATTCAAGCATTTCAATCATGTGAGCATTTTATAAACACATAGTGAACATGATCTCATACATATGCATTTCATACATAAATCATACAGTTGGATTTAGGTTACATAAAGGAATTTATACATATGGCTAAGGTAGCTGAGAATCTCCTCTCGACACTCCTATAAAATACAACTTATCAAACACTTATTCAGAAATTGTATCAAACGCTTAGACTACACATGTCAACATACATGTATTAGACTAGTTATAACCTATATCATGGCAAGTCCTTTCACAAAAGACTTGTCACATATACAACAATCATATATTCATAATGAACAATCATGGCAAGCATAAATTCAAATTCCATATTCATTCAAACATTTCAACAAACACATAGAATGCAGTATATTCAACATAGTTAATATATACGTGTAATACACAGAAGACACCATATCTATGTACATTTGACAACAATCAAGTTAGTCATAAATCATTACTGACATTGAAGGCCTTGAAAACCATAACCTAAACATTTATAGTCCACACCTTTCGCCGATAGACTCGTATTGATCTTAGTTCGAACACTACATCTGTGTCTGCGACACAACGTCAACCTATAGCATGAAATAGGTTAGCTATTTCACCCTCTACACTATTTGAATACTTAAAATAGGTTAGGGTTAGGATTTCTTACCCAAGAACAGAGTTAAAATCGCTGGTATAACGACACAGAAGCGGTGATTCAGCACATGGAGTGGCAGGGAAGAATCCTAGCAACTATCTCTCTTCTCCTCACTTTCTCCTTCTCTTTTCTCTCTTCTCTCTCTTAGGGTTTAGGAAAATCGTATGGAATGAGAGAGAGGGGGTTTATGGGGCTTATATAAGCCCAGAAGTGAGCTCAATGGCCCTAGGGCCATGGTATACTTAGGTTATAGCCAAAATCATCTGTTTCGGGCCAACGGAGCTCATCCGAAGGTCCATTACCTGCATACGGTCTGGAGAAAGTCCTCTAACGATGGATCTATGTCAAGTTAAGATTTTGGTCCGATCGGATTTATGGATCGACCATGGCGGAGCCGTTTCAGTTCAACGGTCATCGTCATTCGATCAGGGCCACATGTACACTGACCTGTGTAAGAAAATTTTCCTGATCCAAGGGTGTATTTGGGTCAGAATCTGATAGTCTGAAACCTTAAATTTAGCCCACAAGCGAATGACCCAATTTACTTAAGTTTGAGTTCCTTTTCTAAAGATATTTGTATTTCTCACACACTTCGCTCCGAGTTCAAGTTGTGCGTTTTTTGATACAATTTAGACTCGATTCCCTAGATGGTTGTCAAGCCCAGTAAGGCAGTCATAATTGTATAGTTTCGTGGTCATCCAACTTCCAAAGTGTTGTCCAAGTTTAATACGGAGTTTCAATGTGCTCCCGTGAGCAACTGGGTTTAGAGATTGATCCTAGATTTCTAGGTAATGTAGTATTAGCGATTCTACTAGTGTTAGCTCTTACAGTTCATATTTAAAATTCTTCGATTAATTCAGTTTTGTACTTAATTTTCGTCTAATTTCTAAAGGATCTGGTCCTGAGTGATTTCTTCTTGAGGTGGTACTCGGGTCTTTGTACGAATTTTTTCGAGATGTTACAATCTAGCCCCCTTAAAGAAAAATTTCATCCTCAAAATTAGTACCTTTTCATACTCCTCGAGAATCTGAGGATAGTTCTTACGGACCTCGGCTTCCGTTTTCCATGTCGCTTCTTCTTCAGTGTGGTGCGTCCACAGCACTTTCACAAGCGGGATAACCTTACTGCACAACACCTACTCCTTCCTATCTAGTATATGTGTCGGTCGCAGTACATAAGTAGCGTCGTCACTCAACTGTACCTGCTTCCATTTGATAATGTGAGAATAATCAGGAACATATTTCTTCAGCATCGAAATGTGAAATACGTTGCGCACACCTGCGAGTGGTGTGGGCAAAGGAAGGCAATATGCTACCACACCCACTCAATCTAGAATCTGGAAGAACCATAAACTGTGCCGTAAGCTTCCCCTTCTTGTCAAATCGAAGGACTCCCTTCATGGGGGAAACCTTAAGAAACACGTGGTCCCCGACCTTAAACTCTAGCTGTCGCCGTCATGTATTGGCGTTACTCTTCTATCTGCTTTGTGCTATAAGTAGTCACTGCCTAATAATATCAATCTTCTCTGAGGTTACCTGCACCAAATCTGGGCCAATCAAACTCTTCTCGCCCACCTCTGCTAAGCAATGCGGTGCTCTACACGGAAGCCCATACAACGCTTCGTAAGAAGCCATGCCAATACTTGCCTGAAAGTTGTTGTTATAACCGAACTCGGCATAGGGAAGACAGTTATCCCAACTATCTTTAAAGTCAAGCACACAGGCCCGTAATATATCTTCTAGCACCTAATTTACCCGTTCCGTCTGCCCATCCATCTGTGGGTGGAACACGGTATTGAATTTCAATTGTACTCCCATCGCTTCTTAGAGTCGAGTCCAGAAAATAAAGTGAATCACATGTCTCGATCTGAACAATCTCCATTGGCACTCCATGCAGACATACAATCTCCTTGATGTACAATCAGGCCAAATCTCCTGCAGAGTTCGAGACTTTAATTGGGAAGAAGTGAGCCGATTTTGTCAACCGGTCCACAATCACCCAAATAGAGTCATATCCCTTCCTCGCCTTCGGCAATCCTGAAATGAAATTCATAGAGATGAAATCTCACTTCCATTCAGCTATGGGCATGGGCTGAAGCAAACCAGGAGGTCAGCGATGTTCAGCCATGACCTGTTGGCACGTGAGACAGTGGGATACATAGTCTGCTATGTAGGCCTTCATGTTATCCCACCAGTATGACCGTTTCATATCTCGGTATATCTTCGTACTATCAGGATGCATTGCCAATTTTGAATTGTGGGCAGCTTCGAGAACTTTCTTTCTTAAGTCATGAAGATTTGGGATGCATAGGCGGCCATGATAACGTAAGCCCCCATCCATACCAACTCTCCATTCAGCGTCTTCATCGTCACTAGCCCTTTTTCTCATCTCCTCTAACCATTCATCTTCTCACTGAGCCACTATGATTCGGTCATCGATCAGTGGCTGTACCTGAATATGTGTGACACTCTCAAATGGCTCCTCTATTGTAAGCTTCTGCTCAAAGTCTCGCACAAACTCGACCATGTTCCATTCCTCTATCATCAGCGGAGCTGCAAATGCTATTGTCTTCTTACAACTCAACTCGTCTGCTACAAGGTTGGCCTTGCCGGGATGGTAGGAGACCTCGAACTTGAAGTCCTTCAAGGTTTCCATCCATTGCTGTTGTCTCGTATTCAAGTCCCTCTGCGTGAATATGTACCTAAGGCTCTTGTAGTCACAAAAGAGCTCAAACTCCTCTCTGTAGAGGTAATGTCTCCAGAGCTTCAGTGCAAATATGACGGCCGCTAGCTTGAGGTCGTGTGTAGGGTAGTTCTCCTTGTGTTTCCTCAACTGTAGTGATGCGTAGGCAATCACCCTATCTTCTGCATAAGGACACAACCCAAACCAACAAGAGATACATCAGTGTATATCATATACTTGACCCCTTGCTCTAGCAATACTAGCACAGGGGCGGAAGTCAACTTGTCCTTCAGCTCCTGAAAAGCTGCTTCTGCCTTTTCATTCCATGCAAACTTAAGATCCTTTCGAGTCAATTGAGACAACAGTCTGGTAATCTTGGAAAAGTCTCTAATGAATCGACGGTAGTAACCTGCCAGGCCGAGAAAACTCCTCACTTCAGTAACTGAACTGGGCTACTCACAGTCCTGGATTGCGGCTACCTTAGCGAGGTCCACAACTATCCTATCCTTAGACACTACATGTCCCAGAAACTTGACTTCTTCTTTTCAGAAGTCACACTTCTTGTACTGAGCGAACAACTGGTTCTTTCTGAGAGTATCGAAGACTGCTCGCAAGTGTTTCTCGTGTTCTTCCCAACTCTTGGAGTATATCAAGATTTCATATATAAATACAATGATAAATCGGAACATATACGACCGAAACACCCAGTTCATCAGGTCCATGAACACGCCTAGTGCATTTGTGAGTCCAAACGACATCACAAGGACCACATTCATATTCTGGGCAAGGGCCCCTATTATTGTGGTCCAGATCTGCTGTTGCTGCTGCATAAGGAGCATCATATGCTCCAACCTATCAAAAGGAGAAGCCTGAGGCACCGAGGAAGATGCACAGTTTTGCTCAAGATCCGGTGGTGCTACGGGTGGTGCAACAGGTGACAGCCTATTGATAGGGCCAGTGGCCGGCTGCGAATCTAGCATAGTGTCCAAATTCGGGCCCAAACAAGGGTTCATGTGGCTATCGCTAAGTGTTAGGCGCGTCATGAGCCGAGTGTTCTTAGGCGACATCGCCTATACACAACATAGGGCACACACACATAAGATTCAGATCATAAGAACCACATATGCAATCATACATGTACATTCTCATGTCAAAAGGAAGTCCATGCATTTCATTTAATCAAAATTGTCATAATACATGAGATATAGTACTACATGAATCATGACTGAAGATGCATGTTATCTAAAATAGTAAAGGTTTCACACCAACTACACTAACACATGATTAAGCAAAGCTAATACATAGAAAGCAAGAAACCAAAGAAAGCCCAATAGACGACCACACCACACAGCTAGTCGTTAGACTCAGGTGATGGTGGGGGAGCACCCTTATCCTGCATGCAACACAGGAGGGATTTCAGGGTGTGAGACACCTTCTTGAATTTCTTTTTCAAGTAGGCCCTATCCTGCATGCAACACAGGAGTCTCCCTGACCTCTTATCGCAGGGCAGCTTGGCCCTCCTCAATCTGAGCCAAACGGGCCTCCAAGGTAGCCCGATCACTATGGTGCTCCTGTCTAGCAGGTGGAGAGCCCTCATCAGTGTCTTGGGCCTCCTCTTCTTCCTCTTCTTGCTCCCCTTCTTCCTCTATCTCATTTTCTTCCTCTTCTTCATCACTTCCCTCTTCCTCACTTCCTTCCTCTTCACTCCCCTAATCCTCTTCACTGTCTTCCTCGTCCTCAGACCCGTCACGTAGATGTCGCGGCCCAATCTTCATGTTGGCAAGTGTGGTGTCGTTGATGAAGTGGATCGACACCAACTCATCAGGGCCAAGTCTATAGTCGAACTCACGAGCAAGCTTGCATATGAGTCAGCCAAATGGGAGTGAATTAGTCGTCCTTACAGAATAGGCAGTCAGGACTATCTGTAGTAGTACCTACGTAGGCAGACGTAGCTTATCTCCTTGCCCAGCCCTGTATAGGAAGTCCACCATCAAGCGCATGCATTCAGTGCGGTTGCTCCACCTGGGATACACGTTGGATGTGAATATGTGGTGGAGTAGGCGAAAATCAGGAGTCATCTTGGTCGATGGGAGGGAACTGCCTTGGTTCTAATGGACCAATCGACCTCAAAGAAATCATGTGCGGCGATCTCTTTCACGCTCACTCCTGAGGTTCTTCTCACTAGCATGTACCTCACCACACTATAACCCTATGATCTGCACTTTTAGACCAACATCGACCATGGCTTCCCACCTCGCCACAGGGATCTTAAACTGTAGAGGCTCCAGTGATGAGTCACGTATATGGGCATAGAAGGCTCGGACAGTGCTCACAGTCGCACGTGACTTACCTTCAAATATGGGCCCCCGTCCGGCATCTGACAGGCGGTCCATTAGCGGATAAAGCCCAAACAGCTTCTCGTCCACATGTGCTTCAAAAAGGACCCTACGACCCTAAAATCTACCATGTGCAAATCCTGGCTGTAGAGCTCTCTCAATGAGAATGTTGGGATCAAGCTCCCACTTCGTTCTTAACTCCTGTGTGGCGCTTGTACTTGCTTCGGCGCCCAATCTTTTTCTTAGACGGGTTGGGCGGCTAGGCCCAGCTTCATCTGTGGGAGTCCTCTTTTTTCCCATGAGTGAAAGAAGTGTGGAAAGCGAAAATATGGCCACCACTAGCTCAAAGAGAACCATAAGAATGAAATAAAATGGAGGGATAGGATGGGTTGTTGGACTTTGAGATTTTTGAGACACAAAGGAGGGTTTGTGTGCTCAAATGGAAAGAAATGAGGAAGATAAGAGATGGGTTTGAAAGAAATGATGGGAGGTGGGTGTATAGTGAAGAAGAAGATGATGATATGAGAATGGAGGGGTGAATTTGAGGTGAAAAATCAGATTTTTGAGAGCATGGAGGGGTTTGGAAGATTGAAAATGGAAGAATGAAGCTAAAAGGGACATATAAAATGGTCCCACGTGATCATGCAAGTCCCTACACGTGTGTATAGCAGTCGGCCCGACCGGCCCGGTGCCGATGCATCGCTAATCTGGTGATGCCATCGCTGGTCACTGGACAGTGAGGCGATGGCTCACCCCAGGGGCAATGCTATCCAAAACCCCCTTGGTGTGCCGGATGTGCACGGGACCCAACTCCGATCCTCGCGATTTGTGTCGTTTGGGCCTCTGAATCCATTTGAGGCATTTTTGGGTCCCATCTTGCATATATTCACGTTCTTCGGATTTTTTAAGGGTGGAATAAATCAAATTATGGTCTAAACCCATCAATTGACGATCTGAAAAGGGATCGAGGCCATCTCGCATGATCACAGGGGCCTAGGGGCTCGATTTCAACAGTCAATTTCAGTCAATTTTGTCGATTGGCGAAACTAGGAATCCTATGACTGTTTTTATATTTTATCGCACCATTCTAAGTCAAAGTACATCAGTGTGCGTCATGTGACCATAACTCAAGTCCAGTTTAATCCAAATCATGCTCTGAAACCAACTTGTAAGGACTCAAATTTCAAGGGTTGAGCAAAGCTCAATTCCCAAGATTGGTCGCATCACTTATGCAACATAGAAAATGATGATTTAATGTTGTCCATGTTAGTGCATTAAACATGAATGGGATTAAGTTAAATCAGCATATCATACTCCAAAGACGATTAAATTTAAGCAAGTGGAAGACTGTGATAGATATATAAAACATATAAATTGTTGTAGGTCTTTAGAGTGTGAAAATGTTACTAAGTTAACTATATACATGTATACTCCCAATATGGACAAAATGAATATACATGTGTGTTCCAAAATACAAAATAACAAGTGTAATGACATCTAGTCAGCATCCTTATAAGCCTGTCGATCAGAACATGGTCTACATAGACCTGCCTAATAGCTACATATAGTAGAACTCCTCGTCATCACAGAAGTCAGGCTCCATCATGTAAGCCTCGTCATCATCTGCAACTACAACAGGGTCTGGTTGGTGTTTTAAAGCACCGTCCCAGAGTGGGAGTGAGTGATCAACTAAATGGAGCTATAATGCAAAGATTAACATGTTATCAATTCAATCAAGCAGTAATGATAAAGCAGTGTAACAATCATATCCTAAGTACTCTTGTTAATGCAAGAATCGTATGCGATAATGATGTATGCCCTCACCTACACTCCCTCAGTGACATCATCTCACGATCGCGACATGCACCACTCCAGACACGTGCTCTTCCTCGCCAAAGCATATCCAATGCATGTATGATCATGTTAACCCAATCCTTAATTAAGTTTATTCAAACAGCATGTTCGGCAAGCTAAGGTACCTCCCTTTATATCACTTACCCAAACAATGATCCATCCAGGGTCATCAATCCTAGTTAAGTACAAATGATAGATAGTTCTAGGTCGCTACGGAGAGGCTCATCACCTCAGCGTAGGCCTAGTTTATACTCAAGGTTATTATGGAAAGGCTCATCACCTTAGCGTAGACTAAGTATATGCTCGAGGGCACTACGAGTGGCTCGTCACCTAATTGTAGGCCGACAGCTCGAATACAGTGTCCCATACCACCGTACTCAGCTCACGAGTCTAAGTTACTCACTAGACACTACGGGGAGGCTCGCCACCCCAGCATAGGTCAACAGCTTGACCACGGTGTCCCATACCATAATGCCTGGCTCATAAGTCTTAGCGGATCTTGGTACCACGGTTAAACGAGTTTTCATTGGTAAGAGGTACCTTAGATTCAAGCAGTTGCATCCGTACATGGTAAACACACATTTAGGGCAATCGGGTTATTTAACAAGCTCGATTGGTAGGAGCGCACGCTAATCCACTCGACATAAAGAGCATACGCACCCCATGTGGCCTAACGATTGTCGATAGTCACAGTACGACGCGGATTCATCGAACGTTTCTGTGTGGTGAAGCTAAGTCAGGCACTCGGTCGGAACTTGTTAACAATTGCCTGGACTACGTATCAGTCCCAATCACACTCCAAAATAATAACATTCACATATGGTAGTCATGACAGTATTGAGCAACAATTCAAGCATTTCAATCATGTGAGCATTTTATAAACACAAAGTGAACATGACCTCATACATATACATTTCATACATAAATCATACAATTGGATATAGGTTACATAGAGGAATTTATACATATGGCTAAGGTAGTTGAGAATATCCTCTCAACACCCTTATAAAATACAACTTATCAAACACTTACTCATTCAGACATTTTATCAAACTCTTAGACTACACATGTCAACATACATGTATTAGACTAGTTATAACATATATCATGGCAAGTCCTTTCACAAAGGAGTTGTCAGATATACAACAATCATATATTCACAATGAAGAATCATGGCAAGCACAAATCCAAATTCCATACTCATTTAAACATTTCAACAGACACATAGAATGTAGTATATTCAACATAGTTCATATATACGTGTAATACACGAAAGACACCGTATCTACGCACATGTGACAACAATCAAGTCAGTCACAAATCATTACTGACATTGAAGGCCTTGAAAACTATAACCTAAACATTTATAGTCCGCACCTTTCGCCGATAGACTCGTATCGATCTCAGTTCGAACACTACGTCTGTGTCTGCGGCATAACGACAACCTATAACATGAAATAGGTTAGCTATTTCACCCTCTACTCTATTTGAATACCTAAAACAGGTTAGGGTTAGGATTTCTTACCCAAGAACGGAGTCAAAATCGCCGGTATAGTGACAAGGAAGCAGTAATTTAACACGTGGGGTGGCAGGGAAGAATCCTAGCAACTATCTCTCTCACTCTCTCTCTTTTCTCCTCACTTTCTCCTTCTCTTTTCTCTCTTCTCTCTCTTAGGGTTTAGGAAAATCGTATGGAATGAGAGAGAGGGGGGGTTTAAGGGGCTTATATAAGCCCAGAAGTGTGCTCAATGGCCCTAGGGACATGGTATACTTAGGTTATAGCCAAAAGTCATTTGTTTCGGGCCAACGGAGCTCATCCGGAGGTCCATCACCTGCATACAGTTCGGAGAAAGTCCCTTAATGATGGATCTACGTCAGGTTAAGATTTCGGTCTGATCGGATTTATGGATCGACCATGGCGGAGCCGTTTCAGTTCAACGGTCATCGTCATTCGATCAGGGCCACATGTACACTGACCTGTGTAAGAAAATTTTCTTGATCCAAGGGTGTATTTGGGTCAGAATCTGATAGTCTGAAACCTTAAATTTGGCCCGCAAGCGAACGACCCAATTTACTTAAATTTGAGTTCCTTTTCTAAAGATATTTGTGTTTCTCACACACTTCGCTCTGAGTTCAAGTTATGCATTTTTGGATACAATTCGGACTTGATTCCCTAGATACTTGTTAAGCCCAGTAAGGTGGTTATAACTGTATAGTTTCACAATCATCGAACTTTTGACGCGCGGTCCAGGTCCGATACGGAGTTTTAATGTGCTCTCATTAGCAACTGGGTTTAAAGATTGATCCTATATTTCTAGGTAATGTAGCGTTAGCGATTCTACTAGATTTGGATCTTGCAGTTCATATTTAAAGTTGTTCGAGCTAATTTCGTAGATGATTTATTTTAGCACTTAGTTAATTTTCATCTAATTTCTAAAGGATTTGGTCCTAAGTGATTTCTGCCTGAGGTGGTACTCGGGTCTTTGTACGGATTTTTTTAAAACATTAGAAACACAGAGCCCTAGCTAAATCCAACAAGTACGGATCTCTCATTCTCCACAAGCACATCTTCAGATTTCAACAATACAATGTACAGATCTATGACATGCATACAATTTCCAATAGAATCAAGCTAGGAAACCTAACTGTACAAACAGATGAACAAATCCAGAAACATACATGCTTTAACAACCCAGTTTTGATTCTACAGATAGAAAAAGGATCTAATTGAGTCTAAAAGCATGAAAACCAGATCAGACATCAATCAATCACCAAAAACATGCAGAATTACACAATCTGGGTTAAAAAAGAGAACAAAAACAATCTAGCATCCAAGATTGAGAGAGATAGGGGTGAGATCTGATACCAATAGTGGGGATAGTGGTGATGATCTCTCCAAGCTTAAGCTTGTAAAGGATGGTTGTTTTACCAGCGGTATCAAGACCGACCATCAAAATCCTTATCTCCTTCTTTACGAATAGATGGCTAAACAACTTCGTAAACATGAGCCCCATTTTCACCTACAATCCAAAGCTGAAAAAAGAAAAATATAGAGATGATCATATCAAACAAAAGGAAAGAAAGAGATGGAAGACAGAATATCAGATCTGATTAGATCACTATAAATGAGAAGCAAACG